>NC_080057.1:6594120-6716620 GCF_026212465.1 Amaranthus tricolor | reverse complement strand
ACATGTCTGCATCCAACTAGTCCACTTTGATAATAGTGAGATCAAATTATTACCAAAACATAATCAGGGTATATAACCAAACTTTGTCTTAACATTAATTCTGCAGAAAACTTTATAACCATAATATCAACACATGTTCAATTCATTGAATTTACAAACTCACACTAAAACTGAACATTTTTCATAGCGGAAACAACACCCATATAAGTCACAAGCTCAAAAAACCACTTGGGTGGTAACGCCTTGGAAAACGGATCTGCACTCATAGAGTTTGTATCAATATGTGTAATTGACAATTCTTTACCATGAACTTTGTTCTTAACCACTAAGAATTTAAGAGCCACAAACTTTGAGTTCCTCGAACTCTTATTGTTATTAGAAGCGAAGTCCTTGTCACTGAATAACTTAAGTGATATTTGAATAAAATCCACTAAACGTAATCCCGTAAATTTTTTTTGTAAAATCTAACTCAGTATACCCAATAATCTCAAGCTTATCTGACCTCCTATACATGAGCATGTATTTCTTTGTCCTTTATAAATATCACAAGACCCTATTGACTGCTCTTTAATATTCCAACATCTCTGTCATGTATGTTATATCTAGACGAGTGCAAACTTGACAAGTGCAAATATGAACATACATTAAACTCCGTACTAAGGAATATTTTCCATTTCTTTTTTTCTCAAATTCATTCTTGGGGAACTAATCAAGTCAGAACTTGTCTCCTTTAACCACAAGGTATCTCTTGGTTTGCAGTTTTGCATGCCATACCTTTTTAACACAATTTTGATATAACTCTCATGTGATAATGCAAGAACACCTTGGGAACGATCCCGATGTATATTAAATCTAATACTGAAAGAGGCATCACCATGATCATTCATCTCAAAATTATTTGATAAAAAGTTCTTGGTTTCGCGCAAAAAGCTTATATAGTTGCTGGCAAGCAATATGTGTTCAACATATAAAACAAGAAAAATGTATTTCCTTCCACTAAACTTGTGGTAAATGTATTCATCAAGAAAATTCTGAAGACTCAACTCTTTTAAGTGATGATAACTCAAAACACACATTGATTAAACAAATAAATTAAGTAATTACATTTAGTTGTTTAAGTTAGTCCAAAATCATATTGGATATAAACTGAGTATTTGATATATATGTTTAAATTCGAAGATAATGGAATATGTTTAAAGAACTTAAGTTTATCTTAAAGTTGATTTTACAAGTCATGAAATACGTTTCAAAGTCTTGAAGATAATTACGCTTATAATCAAGTTAATTTCGTAATTATATTTGAAATATTTAATAGGTCAAGGTTCATTAAAATTAACTTTGATATTATTTGAAATTAAGTTTGAATATTTTATTACACGTTTTATTATTAAACGTTCAAATGTTTTATATTTAAACTTGAATTTAAATATGTGCTTAAATTAATTTGATGATTAAATATAGTACAAGGTACACATGTTTTGTTAATTATAGTACACGGCTATATTTGATGTTAAATTAGTTGTTATACAAATTATAGAGTTTTCTATAAATAAGATGATATTTGAATTAACACTAAAAATAGGAATTAATTTGAATGATTATTTAAACGTTGATAAATCTGGTTTGTGTTTAGTTTTCAATATCTTGTATGAGTACTAACGTGGCAGCATAGCATTGGATATTAAAGACAAATTACAGCACACAATGACAAAATTATTTTAGCTGTCAATACACGTTAGTTTGAAGTTAAGCTCAAGATCTTGAGGATAGGCGCAGAATGACCAGGTCAACAGAAAATTACGGAAATGAGCCTTCTTGTTTTCCAAGATGTGTTGAGGCGTAACACTATATATATGAGGCTTCATTTCAGAATTAAGGATACATCTCTATGCACTTCTTTCTCTCTTGACTTAAGATTTAGAAATTAGAAATTCTCTAAGTGTTTAAAGAGTTGTAATTCTTAGTTCATCTAACTCTTACATTTTGTAATAGGCTTAAGAGTTTAAAAAGAGTTAGATTAAGTTTAATACGCCTAACCAAGGATACTTTTCAAAGTGTTCAACTTGTGAATCTCTATTGTGAGATTTGGGATTTGCTTTTATTAAAGGGACTTGTAATACGGTTCTTCAAGGGGAAGAACGTGGTGTGAGGAGATACTGCCATTGAGGAAGCTCAAGACTTGAGAGTTCTATCACTTGACGATCTCCTTGGAAAACTCACAACTCATGAACTTACCCTACATGATGATGGAGAAAATGATGTAATACCTTCCATGAAAAATCTTGCTTTAAAAGCTAAGAAACGTCATGAATCTTCAAGTGATAATGAAGATAGCGATGATGAAGAAGATCCATTTGCATTGATCACAAAAGGTCTTGAAGGAATTATGAAGATGCGAAAAAGATTTAAGAAATTTAAATCCAGAAATAAAGGTAAGTCTTCTAACTATAATTCAAACTTTAAGACTAACAAACTTGCTTGTTTTGAGTGTGGATCTACAGAACATATTGTAAAGGACTGCCCTAAGAAGAAAAGGGAATCCTACAAAAAGAACAAGAAGAAACAAGCGATGGTTGCACATTGGAGTGATTCCGAAGGATCATCCGAATCTGAAAGTGAAGATGGACAAGCTCATGTATGTCTTATGGCTGATAATGATAACAATGATGACTTAGATCAAAATCATAAAGAGGTACGTGACTTTCTTAACACATGCTCAAAAGATGAATTAGTTACAACTCTCGTCAATATGTTTCAAATTGAAAAGATGTTAAAAGATGAGAAAGATATCTTAGTGGATAAAGTACGTCATTATGCTGAAGGTTGTGAAGAAATCATAAATAAAAATGAATCTCAGCCAGACTAAACAGCTTATTGACCTTAAGAAAGAGAACAATGATCTTGAAGCCAGGATCAAAACCTTGAAAAATGAGTCTGAGAAAAATCTACAAGCATTAACCAAGCTAAATGAATCTGAATCCAAATTCACTAAAATGTTACACGACAAAAACCAACTAGTGATAAACGTGGTATTGGTTATAATAATGCTACACATAACTATAAGATTAAAACCACATTTGTGAAAAGTGCATATAAATATAAACGTACACCTACTTGCACCTTTTGTTGCAAAGAAGGACATATTAGACTTGCATGTCCATACAGACGTAAGGAAAAATCATATTATTAAGAATTCCTTTCCTCTTGAATTGCGTGGACAGATAAAGCAAATATGGTTTCCTAAAGGGACAAGACCACCAAACATGGTCTATCCCGAATATGGTTCCAAATTTGTCACATGGATAGCCAAGTAAGGTTGAGAAAGGTTTTTTTTTTTTTTTTTTTTTTTTTTTTTTTTTTTTTTGGGATAAACAAAAGTGGATTCTAGATAGTGGATGCTCGAGGCATATGAGTGGTAAAATCTCTTTATTTTCTGAAATTAGGGAAAGATACAATGGCTCAATCACCCTAGGAGATAAAGTTAAATGCAAAATTTTAGGTGTTGGTAAAATTGGTAAGAATCCATCTAAAACTATTGACAATGTTTATTTAGTTGAAGGTCTAAAATTTAATTTGCTAAGTGTGTCTCAACTATGTGATAAAGGTAATGAAGTAATATTTGATAAAGAAAAATGTGTTGTTAAAAATCCTAATACCGGAGATACTTTCATTACTGCCCTTAGAAATGATAATGTTTATGCCTTGCATACTAACGAAAATTGCAGCTCAGAATTCAAGTGCTTGAAAGCTATTACAGATAATCCAAAACTATGGCATAGACGTCTTGGTCACATCAATACTCACACCATGCAGAAGTTGGTAAGTAAAGATCTAGTTAAGGGACTTCCAGCTCTTGACTATAAACAAAGTCCTATTTGTGACGCATGCATTAAAAGGTAAACAAGTAAGAAGTTCATTCAAACCAAAGAAAATGGTAAGTACATCAAGACCATGTGAACTCTTACATATTGATTTATGTGGACCAATGCGTATACGGAGCATAAGAGGTAAATCTTACATCTTAGTTACAGTTGATGATTATTCTAGATTTACATGGGTTGATTTTTTGAAGGAATTAAGTGGAGCCTTGAAACCATTCTCAAGACGCTGTGAAGAGATGCAGACTCAACTGAACCTTCCAATAGTCTCGATTAGAAGTGACCATGGGAGACAGTTTGATCAACTAGGCTTTGACTCCTTTTGTGAAAAATATGGAATAACCCATAACTTTTCGTCTCCTAGGACACCCCAACAAAACGGTGTAGTTGAAAGGAAGAATAGAACCTTAGAAGAAATGGCTAGGACAATGCTTATTGAAAATGGTTTAGCTAAACACTATTGGGTTGAGGCTGTTAACACAGCTAATTATGTTTTAAATAGATTCCATATAAGACCTATACTTAAGAGAACTCCCTATGAGTTAACAAGCGTACAAGTATAGTTGAAGAAAGTATACATGTTGTTTTTGATGAATCCGACAATGGAACATTAAATGAAGGATTTAAAGAGTTAAACCTTAATAAACATTTTGATGATTTGAGTGATGACGAACTGGATGTTAATGATATTAGTGCAGTTAAAAGGAATAACATGCAGGATACCATACAAAATATTGATGATGAAGGAGAACAGATTGTAAACATTGAAGACTCACAGTCTGATCTTAAGACCCAATCTCAAGAACTTGAGATAGTTCCTGAACATACTGCTTTAGATACACCAATTAGAAAAACCTTAAATGAAGTAAGTACAAGTTCTTTGAATGAAAACACACCATCCATATCACGAAGAAGAATTAGAAAAGTCATTTCAACATCCTCCAGAAAACATTATAAGTGATCCAAACAAAGGTACACAAACTCGATCCTCTCTTAAGAATCTATGTGCATTTTCTGCTTTTGTTTCTCTTGTAGAACCAAAGGATGTTAAAGAAGCATTACAAGAACCAGAGTGGATCATTGCGATGCAAAATGAATTAAATGAATTCGAAAGGAACAAAGTTTGGAATCTAGTTGAAAGACCTCCAAATCGTACTATCAGTGGAACTAGATGGGTCTTTCGTAATAAACTCAAGAGGATGGAGACATTGTAAGGATTAAAGCAAGACTGGTAGCTCAAGGCTATAATCAAGAAGAAGGTATAGATTATGATGAAACTTTCGCACCAGTTGCAAGGTTAGAATCTATTCGTATTATGCTTGCTTTTGCTTCATACATGAATATTAAACTATATTAAATGGATGTTAAATGTGCATTCTTAAATGGATACTTGCAAGAGGAAGTATATGTTAAACAACTACCCGGCTTTGAAAATTCTGATCTACCTAATCATGTGTTCAAACTAAATAAAGCGCTATATGGCTTGAAATAAGCTCCAAGAGCTTGGTATGCCAGATTTAGCTCACATCTACTTGAAAATGTATTTCAACGAGGTAAAATTGATAAAACACTTTTCATTAAAACTAAAGGAAAATATATTCTAGTTGTTCAAGTATATGTTGATGATATATTGTTTGGAGCTACTAATGATTCTTTGTGCAAGGAATTTTCTGAGATTATGTGCAAGGAATTTGAAATGAGCATGATGGGAGACTTAACATTCTTTCTTGGACTACAATAAAGCAAAAGAAAGATGGCATATTTATTTGTCAAAGTAAATATGTTAAAGATTTGTTAAAGAAGTACAATATGGATCAATGTAAAAACGTTAATACGCCTATGAGTGCAACACTAAGTCTAGACCAAGATATAAATGGTAAGAGTGTTGATCAAAAGACTTATAGAGGTATGATTGGTTCTTTATTGTATTTAACTGCTAGTCATCCTGATATCATGTTTAGTGTTTGCTTATGTGCTCGTTTTCAAGCTAACCCAAAAGAATCTCACTTAACAGTAGTTAAGAGAATCTTTAGATATTTATATGGGACTAAGGACTTTGGTCTGTGGTACCCTAGCTGTGGAAATTTTAGTTTGATTGGTTTTTTAGATGCTGATTATGCTGGATACAAGGTTGATAGAAAAAGCACCTCAGGATCGTGTCAATTCTTAGGAAAATCATTAATCTCATGTTATTCTGAAAAGCAAAATTCAGTTGCTTTATCTACAGCTGAAGCTGAATACATAGCTGCAGGTGCATGTTGCTCTCAAATTTTATGGATTGCTCAACAACTTAGAGATCTTGGAATTAATTTCAAAGGTATACCAATAAAGTGTGATAATACAAGTGCAATTTGTATTACTAAGAATCCTGTACAACATTCACGCACAAAACACATTGAGGTACGTCACCATTTTATAAGAGATCATGTTGAAAAAGGTAATATTTCTTTATCCTTTATACCTACTGAAAATCAGTTAGCGGATATATTTACAAAACCTTTAAGTGCTGATCGTTTTGCTTATATACGTATGGAACTTGGCATGCTAAATGATGTTGCATGAATTAAGGGGGAGTAATGGCAAAGAGTAAAATGGTTAAATATTAAACGTTAATTTTTACTTAATACTTAGTATTTATTAAGGGGGAGCATTATATTTGCATGTTTGATTGTCAATATATGTGTGTGTTTATGCATGAGTTTGAGAATTGAAAATTTAAGTTCAATTTCTTAAAAATTATTTGTTCTATAAAAATGGGATTTATAATTAAATAACTTTAATCAATAAAGGATATTTAATTATTTTTAAACAAAAATTGTTTGTTTAAATTACTTATGGACGTCATCCATGCATTAAGATCTTGTTCATAACTTTGGTTCAAATCCAATTAATCTCATAATTGAATTTCCAAATCAAACACCTATTCACATCATTGAACAACCGGTCAAGTAACTCACCTTTTGCACTCCCTGTATTTTCAAATCAACATTTATGGAAGTACAAATGCATTGTACTATACTCCTTAAATAGAGAGTGAAACGCATTTCTCATTCACTCACCACTACACTCTCTGATTTGCGTTTCAAACCGTCTCTTTCACCTTCCTTTTCAAGCCTTCAAAATCTCTTTCAATGGCACCCAAAAGAAAAACGAACAAATCTGGTTCAAAATCAGAAAAAGGTGAATCTTCTAAAAACAAAATGGCTGAACCAATAACCCCTATCATTCACTCACCTTTAAACATTGTAGACGTTCCAAAACAGTGGTTTGAGAATCATACAGCGTATGGGAGATGGATTGATATTTTCAGACATCGCTCACTTTCTTATGTTGATCTTCTTGATTACAATTTCTTTTTATTTGAAAATCTTGAGATTATCTCTGCTTTTATTCAATCAACTCCTGGTATGATGTTAAACCCTGGTTCTACTACTTATCCTACTCTTGTGAAAGTCTTTTATTCAAACTTGTGTTTTACTATGATTGATGGCAATCAGACTTTAAGAAGCTTTGTCAAAGGACATGAGCTTCTCATCTCTAAAATCCTAATGAATGATTTGTTAAAATTCTCACATGATGCTGATGATAAAACTCCTAACATTCTAGCTTTACAAAATGCTAAGGATATGTTTAATCTTGAATCCTATTTTGATTTCTCTTTTGTTAAACAATTGACCCACAATGCCTTGAATTTATGTGGTAAATTACTACATTATATTCTTGTTAGAACTGTCTTCTCACGCAACTCCTCATGTGAATTAGTTACAGATGCTCATCTAATATTGATGTGGAAAATTGCCTCTCTTAAGAATGTTGATTTTGCTTCTGTAATTTTCTCTACAATGCGATTTTGCAGTTCTCATACTCGCAATTGTTCTCTTCCTTATGCCAACCTATTGACATTGATCTTTGATCATTTTAATCTACTGTCTGATTCAGAGGAAGTGGATTATTCTGGTCCTCTATCTCTGTCAAGTGAAATCCTCCCTCCTCTTGGTATTTTTAAAATCCATGGCAAGTATGAGTTATACTCACATTTGTCTTCAACTGACAAAGAGGATCTGCAAAAGATCTATGGTAAGCGGCTTTCACGTCTTGAACCTCACATTAAAGAACACACCACTTTTTCCCGACTCCAGTCTCTTGACTTAGAGGTTGGTGAAATGAAATCTTCTTTACTTGATTTACATGATAAGGTGTCTACTCTGACTTTTATGTTAGACACATTTATGAAAGAAATGAAAGGTATGTGTTGAAATACACGAAGATGGTCGAATGCAACAAGAGGGGGGGTGAATTGTTGTGTATCTAACTTTACTTCGTTTTTCTTCTAATTTGCGGAATTTTAACAAACAAAATAAAGCTTAAACGTAAAAAGCAAAAGATAAAAAGGAGACAAAGATTTTACGTGGAAACCTTCTTGGCCTAATAAGAAGGAAAACCACGACCCCCCGGGATTTCAAAATTCTCACTATGTTTTAGGCAATTAAATACAATTACATAAAACAGTTTGCTTCACTTGAAGCTTCTCTTCTCTAGGCCTAATTCTCTTTCTCTACTTTCTCCTTCTCTTTCTCTTCTCACGTTTCACTTCTCTATTCCCTTAGACTTCTCATGAGTCTAATTACAACAAATCACTCAATAACCCTTACAAGGCCAATTCTCAAGAGATTAATAATTAAAATAATTACTTAAGAAAAACATAATAAATTAATTGGCATTTAAAAACTGAAAATATTTTTCTTAAATGATCTCCCTATAATGGACACTCTTGGATCGACATTCGGTTTGAGCAAAGTTCCTCTTATTTATAGTGGGAACAGACAGCAGTTACCTCAGGCACACCTCCCACTATCATCCACGTTCTCAAAACAAAGATAGTGGAATTGCCAAAAGAATAAATGACCGGCTGTCATTTGCTCAAAGATAAAATCAGTTTCCTTAAGCTAAAAATAGCATAAGAGTTAAAAAGAACAAGATCCTAAAAAATAGGAGATCTTGTTTTAGCCGTCCAAATTTGAAAGGAGACTTATTCAAAATGAAGAATAAGTCTTCTCCACATTTTAGGCGTTTAAAAAAACTTTTTGCCAATTAATAAATTAATTTAATTAAGAAACTAATAAAACTTTTAATCTTTTACATTAACTAAAAAACAGAAAACATAATTTTCGTAACTTCCAGTCAATGTCTTCTCCAGACCTGTATCGTGGGGAACAGCGTACTGTCTCCATCTACAACTTTCGTCAGAATGTTTACTCTAGGAACAGTAAGCTGACTTCTAAAGCAATTGTCCAACTTCTTGGATATTCAAGACACGTACAGCTTCCACGAACAAAGTCATAGGCTTCATCAACGATTAACACAATCGGATATTCACCTACAAAACAATCTCTAAAATATGTTTGTTTATCTAAAAGTGAAGTCATCATCAAAACTTTAAGAGCCAACAGTTTGGTAGTTGAAGATGTGGTAGTGGAAGACGATGTTGATGAGGGTGTTGCTGCTGTGCCACAAGATGATATTGTCATGGAGGAGGCAAAGAAGAAAGAAGGAGAAAAAGAGAAGGAAGATGATGAGATGCATGCAGACAAGGAAATGGAGATTCCTGTTGATGTTAATACCACCCCAATCCAAACCATTCCACCAACTGTTGATGAAACCACTTCACCTGGTAAACCAAAACCTTCCAAGAAAAGGAAGACTAGGTCCAGGAAGTAATCTTAATTGTTGATGGATGATAAACAATTTTTTTTTTAATTTCGGCAAACATTGTTTTTATTAACAATCCCAACATTTTCCTCTCCTTGTTTACTTTTTGATGAAAGTCAAAAAGGGGGAGATATGTATATATTTATATTTATTGTAATTTGCATTTGCATGCTTATTTTCTTTGCTTGCTGGATATAATATTTGTTGGATAGATAGTTTGTTTTTAGATGCTCTGATTTATTGATTTATTAATGAATGGATAGTTTGCTTGCTCTGATTTATGGTTGAATTGTTTTGTTTATTGCTATGCATTCATTCAACATTTATGCTTGGGGGAGATATGAAAATTTGTGCAGATATTGTAAACATGTTAACTTTTATGTTTCTGTTAAAAAAAGGAGATATAGATATAAAAATTGATAGTTGCTGATTATCGACTATTGTTCATGTTCATAATATAATGTTTGATAATCATGTTTTTTTTATATTAAAGCATTGATATGATGCTACATTACAATAATGATTATTATATTTGCATGTATTGTGATTGGATATTTGTTTGCATACATAGATAATGAAACATGAAATCCTATTTGAATGTGATGATTTGAAGCATGAAAATTCACTGGATTATACTATACTATTCTGATTTGAAACTGTTTTCAAAATTTTGAAGAACATTCTGATTGATGATAAAGTCTTGAAAATATTTTGTTTAAAGATATATTGTTTATTCTTATCATGTTTTTAATTCATATTAATCTAGAAATATGATTTAGGAAAATATGGTTTTGACTTTCATCAAGGGGGAGATTGAAGACTTAACTCTCTTAAGTGATGATAATTCAAAACACACATTGATTAAACAAATAAATTAAGTAATTACATTTAGTTGTTTAAGTTAGTCCAAAATTATATTGGATATAAACTGAGTATTTGATATATATGTTTAAATTTGAAGATAATGGAATATGTTAAAAGAACTTAAGTTTATCTTAAAGTTGATTTTATAAGTCTTGAAATACGCTTCAAAGTCTTGAAGATAATTACGTTTATAATCAGGTTAATTTCGTAATTATATTTGAAATATTTTAATAGGTCAAGGTTCATTAAAATTAACTTTGATATTATTTGAAATTAAGTTTGAATATTTTATTACACGTTTTGTTACTAAACGTTCAAATGTTTTATATTTAAACTTGAATTTAAATATGTGCTTAAATTAATTTGATGATTAAATATAGTACAAGGTACACATGTTTTGTTAATTATAGTACACGGCTATATTTGATGTTAAATTAGTTATTATACAAATTATAGAGTTTTCTATAAATATGATGATATTTGAATTAACACTAAAAATAGAAAATGACTATTTGATTTAATACTAGAAATAGGAATTAATTTGAATGATTATTTAAACGTTGATAAATCTAGTTTGTGCTTAGTTTTCAATATCTTGTATGAGTACTAACGTGGCAGCATAACAATGGATATTAAAGACAAATTACAGCACACAATGACAAAATTATTTTAGCTGTCAATACACGTCAGTTTGAAGTTAAGCTCAAGATCTTGAGGACAGGCGCAGAATGACCAGGTCAACAGAAAATTACGGAAATGAGCCTTCTTGTTTTCCAAGATGTGTTGAGGCGTAACACTATATATATGAGGCTTCATTTCAGAATTAAGGATACATCTCTATGCACTTCTTTCTCTCTTGACTTAAGATTTAGAAATTAGAAATTCTCTAAGTGTTTAAAGAGTTGCAATTCTTAGTTCATCTAAATCTTACATTTTGTAATAGACTTAAGAGTTTAAAAAGAGTTAGATTAAGTTTAATACGCCTAACCAAGGATACTTTTCAAAGTGTTCAACTTGTGAATCTCTATTGTGAGATTTGGGATTTGCTTTTATTAAAGGGACTTGTAATACAGTTCTTCAAGGGGAAGAACGTGGTGTAAGGAGATAGTGAGATCTTCTTGTTTGTATTAAAGTCGGATTAATAAAAGGCGTTAAAATCCTACAGGTTGAAAGAGAACCCATAGGCGGGGAGTAGGTTGGTTAGAACCGAACTTCGTTAACATATCGTGTGTTATACTTTAAAGTTTATTTTCCACACATACGTTATTGTTTACGAATTGACTCGAAATTTTTCCAGAAAACAGTTTTGACAGACTCCTCAAACTCTTGAGACAAGTTTCCAGACAAAATTTTAAATAGCCCAAAACTCTCTATTCATCCCCCCTCTAGAGAGTATTCAACCTCTTATTAACATTCAAATTCATCTTGAAACCAAATGAGAGAATCACTTGATGAAACTTCAAATACCATTGGCAAGACGCCTAATTGAGTCCATAGATGGATTTCTTGAGTTTATTACAAACCATCTTCTTTGGGTCACCCACCGCAAAATTTTCATGTTGTTTCATATATATTGTCTCATCAATATTACTATTGAAAAACAATGTCTTTACATCCATCTAATGAACTTAAGATCAAAATCAGCTAGTAATGCCATTATAATCCTCAAATAGACTTTCAAAGAAACCAATAAGAAAGTCTCTTTGTAATCAACGCCTTCCTTTTGTGTAAAACCTTGCACTACTAGATGAGCTTTAAATCTATCCATATTGCCATTTGAATCCTTTTTGGTTTTACATATCCATTTATTACCAATAAGTTTATGCCTTCGGGCAAACACCATTGTCCTTCATGGATTGCATTTCCTCATTCATGGCATCAAGCCATTGTTAGATTTTACACTTCGCGTAGCTTAATGAAAGTTTATTGGGTCATCTTCCATTAATTACCATGTGTTCAAACTCGTCTCTTTTCGGCATTTTACCACTTAAGAGAGGCAAAACTTTCATGTTTTGAAGATATGCAATTTAATCATCTAGCAATGCACTTCTTCTTTCTAGCGGATTTTCTTAATGGCACAACTTCTTAAGTAGCGAGTGTTTGTTCTCTAGAAGGTTCTTCAACAACATTGTTTTAAATTGCGTCATAAGTAATGTCTTATCGGGAATTGTTTTAATACCAATGACATCTGAAGGAATAATAATGTTCTCTTCTTCAAAAATAATGTTCCTAACTGTATCTCCCTCCACAAAATCAACATCCTCAAGAAACCTAACATTAATCGTCTCAAAAAATGATTTAGCTCTCAGAGTAACGAACAAAATTGAAACTAATTGTTTGGGAATCCAATTTCTTTTCATTGGGCTTGTAAAGCCGTGTCTTAGTTGGAGATCGCTAAATATGAAAATATTTTAGACTCAGCTTTTTAACAATCCACAGTTCATATATGGTCTTATTATTAGTCTCTTTTCAAGTTCTATTTTTTGACAATTGCCAAGTTTGAAAGAAAATGCCAAGTAATTGAGATTGGTCAAATAAGATGTCATTTGTCATAGCAGTTAGTGTAGTGAAATCTGTAATATTCTAAGCCATTTAGTAGGTAGCTATTATTAAACCAATTTGAGTCCACTTTATATTATGCTTTGAGCCTAATACTTTTTCAACTTTCCAGATTGAACTAAGTATATAATATCTATGTATTGTAATAAAAATTAACTTTTTATACTATACTTATATAATACTATGATAGAAACCCGTGCAATGCACGAATTCTTAAATACGTTAATACTTTAATGAAATTTTAGATTGCAAACCATACTTCACATTTTTCCTAAAATTCAAAAATGTAATTATGGTGATCTAATAATATAAATGACTAATTTTAATGATCAATTAATTGAATTTTATATCATTTTAGTTTTAAATAGCAATTGATGGAAAAGGGGCTATTTTGTACTTCAAGTAATTTCTTAAATTGATATATAATTTTATACACAGTATAATTTTGAAGTATAATTTTCTAAATTGTACAATTTCAATTACATATTTAATTTGTCTGTGGTATAATTTTCTACGCGGTGTAATTCCAGAATTTTATCAAACAATATATAATGTTCTACACAGTATTATATATTTCCCATTATAAGTTTTAAATAGTGCATTTATATGCAGCTGTGTAATTGGAATAATTGTGATTTATTGCATCCATTAATATATGAGTTTTTCCGGAAATATAAATTTGTAAATATGGTAAGTGTAAAAAAGGCAAATTAGTTAAATTTTCATTAATATTAACCAATGAAAAAAAGACAAATGACATGCTCACAATCAAACTTTCTTTTTGTTATTATACAGTAAAATTAATAAAATATATGATTTGAACTTTAGTTTTATCAATCATAGTATATAGTCTATACTCATATTATAAATGACTTTAACTAAGTGTGTATTGTAATATGTAGAATGTTGTCAATTTCCTAAAAGTCATTTGAGCCATTTCGAAGAAACACTATTTATGTCCACAAAAATTTTGTATACAGCCGCCTCACGCATGTGACAAAAAAATTTTATATAGCCGAATTCAAGCCTTTAAAACCCCATTTCAAAACTTAAAAAGTCAAATCTAACACTTAAAACCCGTACACCAAGCGTTAATGTTCCTTCTCCAAAGGCTTCATTTAATTTTTTAGCTATCAACTGTATAATATTCATTGGAAGACTTAGAATGTCTATTCCAATGGTTTAAAATTTTTCGAATAGACTTAAAATGTTTATTTTAAGGTCCAAAATATCCAATTTAAGCTTTAAAATAACAATTTCTAAATTATGACTTGGACCTGTGAGTGGTCGCATGTATGCGGCCATCTCACAGAAGATTTACTGATATATAAGCATGTATTACAATAAAAATTAACTGCTTATACCACACTAATTTAATACTTGAACTTTAGTTTATCAATTATACTATATACGCTAATATTTGAACTTTTATTTTTATCAATTATATTATACATTCTATACTTATATAATAAATAACTAATTGAGTGTGTATTACTTCCTCCGTTCCATAATACTCGCTACATTTTCTATTTTTGGCAATTTCATATTACTTGATACATTTCTATTTTTATTAATAAAACAATCATTTAAAGTTCTACCTACCCCTATTTTTATCCTACTCTATACCTCATTAACTTTTATACCAACCATTATTTAATCTTTATGTATTCCCAACTAAAATTAATATTCCCTCCATATTTATTTCTCCCATTAAAAACCCACCTAATCTCCTAGTAAACCCACCATCCTAATTCACACATTCTCTCATTTAAACCCACCTTCCCAAGTCCCTCACATAAATGGTGAGTTTCTTTTTGATATGTCAAACGCAAAATATGTTGATCCCCACCGTTCATTTTAAAACCCTAAATTAACACCCCACCCCCCCCCCCCCCCCCCATATAAACCCACCCCCAATCCAAACCCTAAATCAGACGTTCATCCCCCATCTCCTTCTCTCATTCTCTCTCTCTCACACACACAATTTGTAGACTCAATTAGGAACGGGAACAGTAACAAGAGGGGGGGTGAATTGTTGTTGTTACTAGTTTAAGCGTTTTTGCCCTATTTTTGCGGAATTGAATAAAATAAATAAAGCTTAAACTTAGAGCGAAATAATTAAAAGAGACAAACGATTTTTACGTGGAAACCTTCTAGGCCTAAATAGAAGGAAAAACCACGACCCTACGGGATTTCTAAATTCTCCACTATGTTTAAGGCAACTCGTTACAATTACATTAAACATCTTACTTCACTCGAAGCGCATCAACTAGGCCAACTCTTCTCTCTTAAATTGCTTCACTCAAAGCAACAAACTTAGCTTCACTAAAAGCTAATTCTCACCACTAGCTTCACTAGAAGCTTTCTCCTTAGCTTTACTCAAAGCTAATCTCTTCTCTAGCTTCATTAAAAGCTATCTAATTTCCCCCTTAGACTCACCCGAGTCTAATTACAAATTCTCTCAAAAACCCTTACAAAGGATAAAAATTCTCTAAAAATAAAATCAATGAGTTGCACAAGAAAATATTATAAATTAATTGGCATTTTAAAAACAAAATTTTCTTGTAAAAATTCTCCCAAAATTACGTATGATTTAATGGCTCATACTAAGGCGAGTTTTGAAGAATAACCGAGTCCACTATTTATAGAGCTAAAGTCCCTAATAAAAAGGAATATTCCAATCCATTATTCCATTATCAAAAGATCATGGGAGTAATGTGGATAATGCAGCCATACGGTTATTTGATTAAGTCAAACCAGACAGAAATAACCGCTGTCTTCTGTTCCCTTCAAGCAGCAGTTTCTTCAATAGCTGTTCCTGTTCCAGTACTAATTGCTAGAACGTGTTTGCTATAAATAGAAACGGTTATGCTTATTACGAATGGTTACTTGCTAAATTGTAGGTATAAGGACGGTCAAGAATGATAGCCAAGACCCATTCAACAACCACTAATTCTATTTTTAGTAAATCCAATATTTACTAAAAATAGATCCTAAAATAAAGGATCTTAGAAAATAAGGACGTTAATTCATTTTATTTAAGAAAAACGATTTGCCAATTAATTTAATAAATTATTACTGCAACAAATTAATTTTATTAAATACATTAACAAAAAAATTAATAATTAAAATATGATAATCAGAATTTTTAGTCAACGTAGTCAACCTTCAGCTCAGGAACAGTGTGCTGTCTCTAGACTTCAGTTTAGCTAGAACATCCAACTTAGGAACAGTAGATCTGCTGTCTCCATTTTACATCCCAAGCGATATACTTCTCCTAACATCAATTGAAACATTTTGACATGTACGTTTCCATAAGCTAAGGCATAGGTACTATCAACGATCATAATCATAATCGGATATCGACCTGCACAATCTCTAAAAACATGTTCGCTTAAATAAAGTGTAGTCATCATCAAAACTCAAGAGGTCCAACAAATTCCCCCTTTTTGATGATGACAAACTTTTTAAACAAACTTAAACAAAATAGAGTAAAACCAATATTGAAGAGCATGTTCGAGATTAAAACAACTCTACATTACTTAGTAAATTAACTCGTTACAATATAATTTACCAAGCATACATTAAAAACAAATTACTCTATTAATTAGAATTATTTAAAATAACTTAAGCATAATCAAAACATCCAAAGTAGTTTATAACTTAAGATTTCAAATAGAACTAAAACAAAACAAAACTTACCAAACAAAACTTAAAGCACTGTAAGAACTTTTATCATAGCATTCAAGTAATCATCAGAGCATATAAATCATAACAATCAAAGTATGTATCTCAGTATGTATATCAGAGCTAAACTTATTACTAATCAAAGCTTAATTCAAATAAATCATCACATATAATCCAGTTCATATCAGAGCATGTATGAGCATGTATGCAGTAGTAAAACATATAGCATTCAGATCATAGAGCATAGCCACAGTCCTAATGTTCAACAGAATAAATGTATATCAGACTAAGCATACTCAAGCATAAATGTATATCAGACTAAGCATACTCAAGCATTATTTAAGTTTGTGCTAAATATTTCCCCTTTTGACATCATTCAAAAAGAATTGGAGCAATCAAGCCACAGCACTAAACATATAGTTATAGTCAAAGAGAGAATAAGGATGCAAAAATTAAAAGCGAGTACCAATGAATGCAAACATGATCACCAATGATGAAAATAACAAATATTAAGTAGCACAAAAAGAAAATATGATTCAGTTTATTAAGCAGTACCCCAGCTGGTACAAAATGAAAAACATAAAAAGATTGTTTAATGAGAGTGATAGTTGCAACAAATAAGAAGGAATGAAAAAGGAGAAATTAAGTTGCAGGAGCTTCATCATCAACATATTCTGTCTCCACCTCTACTGTGTCTAGTTTGGCCCCTAAACGTGCTTCCATTTGGTCCATTTGAGCAGATAGTGAGGCTATAGAGACACGAATTTCATCTTTAAACACAAGGAAGCTTGACTGCAAATCATTGAGTTTCAGGAGAATGGAGGTTAGAGGGTCAGTGGGAACTGTAGTGTCACCTAAACCTTGATGTAGTGAAGGGGGTACAGGTGATGGTGATGGTATAGGTGACTTAGGTGGTGAAGATGGTCGTATTGGTGATTGTGGTGGTGATGGTTTATGGTATGACGGTGTGGCAGGTCTAGGTGAGGAAGGTTGGCTTGGTTGTGCTGTTGTGTATGAGGTAAAGTCATCATCAATAACAACAACAGGTTTCTTTCCTTTAGAAGCTAGCCTTCTACTCTTCCTAGGGGTCAAACCAGGTGAAGAACCCTTCTCATTTTTCTTTTCTTCTTCCTCCACAGCAACCTTCACCAGTTCCTTCTCTACTTCCCCCTTACAAGAGTTTTCCTCCTGTTCTTCCTCCTCAGAATGCCCTTCTGCCTTCTCAGTGGCAGAGGGAACAGGCTCCTCTTGTTCCTCCTTGTTTACTTCCTCCTCCTCAACATTTTCTTCAACTTCTTCTTCTTCATTGGTGTCCTCTGATTGTTCAAAAATGTTCTCAAGGGTCCCATTTTCAGTTAATCTTAGGCGTAAATTTTTCAAACATTTTACACCCACTTTGTTGTTTGGACCCATGGGATAGTTTGGACCATCAAGAGGAACACCCAATTTCTTAAATATCCAGGTCAACAGTCCACCATATCCTAACACATTCCTTTTAAAAATACAATCATTTAAATGACAAATCATTAAAGAAGGAAAATTAATCTTGATGTGGTTCGCCAGACAGTAGATTAACGTAGCATCTCTAAGACTAACCTCACTTCTTTTGGATGTGCGAGGCAAAATGAATCTTCTTGCTATGTTGTACAACAGTTTGTGCATAGGTGATAGCACATTATGACTAACTTTTCCTCTTTTCTCTTTTATCCCTAGAAACTTCCAAACTACCTTCTCATTTATCCCAGAAAAATTGATTTCTGATCCAACAACATATATATCAAATCCAGTGGAGGGAACACCTAACCACCCTCCTAAAATCAAACTATTAAATTCAATTTTAATCCCCTTAACAACACTAGTACAAACGCCATGGTCAAAAGAAAAATTTGAAATAAACTCGCGCATCAAGTTGGGGTACATTAGGTTGCAACAGTGTTCTGCCATTAAAGATTCCCAACATTGATCTTGCAAAATGGCGTGAAATTGAGAAAAGAAATTAGATTCATACCATTGTTTGTCTAGCCCGAAACCAACAATCATTTCTTTGGATATCTCCTCAGCACTAACTGGAATAACAACTTTTGCCCTTTTTGAAGATAATTTCTTTAATGTAGAGTCCCTTTCTCTCTTTTTGGTTTCATGCACTCCAGAGGCAACCAGGGTTTCCTGTTGAGTCCCTTTCTTGATGAGGACTCAGTTTCGGTAATGAGAGGTGTTGGATGGATGATTTGTAGAGGTTTGGGTTGCTTCATCTTTGGTGTTTGGTTCTTGGTTTTCATGGCGGTTTGAAGAATCAAGAAAGGGAAAAGCAAGATTGAAGACGGTTTTGGGAGTGAAATGCAATTGATGATGAAATGAAGGATTTGACGTGAGAGAGTGGCTTTAATAAGTGTGAGGTGACGGTTACTTTAATGAGTTTTGGTGCTTCATTGTTCTTATTTAGGTATATGGACACAGAAAGTGAAATGGAAACAGACTAGTTTAGTGAAGAACTATGATGATTTAACTCCCGCTATTTTAATGGAAATTGCTGGGTAAATATATATATTAAATATTATGGAAATTTTTTATGAAAATGAAAAATAAATGGAAATTTTATGCTACTATAATCTGATCAAATCAAACAAGCAATCATATGAGCATTCACAGTATATACTTTTAAATGGTGCGTACCTGATCCTTTCGATAATCGATTTTTCAATCAAGATTTTGTGGTTGATTGACCTTTTCAATTTTCATTCTGACTTTAAGGATCACATATGTCACCCACTTCAATGCAGCTTGATCATGCCAAGTTCCAATCTCATTTTTTCATGTTGTTCCCTTGGAAGCGGTTTAGTCATGATATCTGCTATTTGCTCGTTGGTGTTTACATGCTTGACGATAATATTTTTATTTTCGACGTTGTCCTTAAGAAAATGATGCCTAATGTGAATATGTTTTACTCTAGAATGATGCACTGGATCTTTTGAAATGCATATGGCACTGGTATTATCACAATAAATAGGAACACATTCAAACTTAATACCAAAATCTCTTAGCTGTTGTTTTATCCAAAGCATTTGGGAACAACAAGCTGCTGCTGCTACATATTCAGCTTCGGCAGTGGATAGTGCAACAGTGTTTTGTTTCTTGGAACTCCATGAAACTAAACATGAGCCAAGAAATTGTACCATACCTGATGTACCTTTTCTATTTACAAGATCACCTGCATAATCTGCATCACTAAAACCTTTCAAATCATAAACATCACTTTTAGGGTAAAATAAGGACAAGTCGTCTGTTCCCTTCAAGTATCTCAAAATCCGTTTTACTGCTGTGAGATGTGATTCTTTGGGGTTGGACTGAAATCTAGCACATAAACCAACACTAAAAGAAATATGGGGTCTACTAGCAGTTAGATATAACAAAGAACCTATCATGCCTCTATACACAGTTTGATCTACGTTAGTCCCATTTAGGTCTTCATCTAGTCTAACATTGGTAGCCATAGGTGTAAGGTTGGTTTTAGCACTGTTTAGTCCATATTTCTTAAGAAGCTCTTTGATGTATTTTTGTTGATGAATAAAAATACCATTTTCAGTTTGTTTAATTTGCAAACCAAGAAAGAAATTTAGTTCTCCCATCATGCTCATTTCAAATTCTGTACTCATAAGGTTAGCAAATTCTTTACACAATAAATCATTAGTAGCTCCAAAAATAATATCATCAACATAAATTTGAACAACCAAAATATTAGAACCTTTATTCTTAAAGAACAAGGTTTTGTCGATTTTTCCTCTTATAAAGTTATTTTGAATCAAAAACTTTGAAAGTCTTTCGTACCATTGCCTAGGAGCTTGCTTCAAGCCATATAGGGCTTTATCAAGCTTGTAGACATGATCAGGACAAGAGGTATTCTCAAAACCTGGGGGTTGTTCTACAAAAACTTCTTCATCAAGATAGCCATTTAAAAAAAAGCACATTTCACATCCATTTGATATAATTTAAAGTTCATGAATGCAGCAAAAGAAATTAAGATTCTGATAGCCTCTAACCTTGCTACTGGAGCAAAAGTCTCCGTGTAATCAATACCTTCTTGTTGAATATATCCTTTAACCACGAGTCTTGCTTTGTTTCTAACAATTGTTCCATGTTCATCTAGCTTGTTCCGAAATACCCATTTCAAACCAATTACCTTCTTGTGTTTCGGTTTGGGTTCCAAGTGCCACACTTTATTTCTCTCAAACTCGTTCAATTCATCTTGCATGGCAACTATCCAATCGGAATCCTTTAAAGCTTCCTCGTGACTTTTAGGTTCAAGTGATGATAGGAACGCAAAGTGTGCACAAAAATTTCTCATTTGAGATCTAGTTTGTGTTCCTTTATTCAAATCACTTATAATCAAATCAAGAGGATGGTATTTTTGATATCTCCAAGGTTTTGGCACAAAATATCTTGTGGGAACAGTAGCATGTTCTGGTTCATCAGCTTGATTAACATTCTGTTCAGCTACTGGATTGTTCTGCTCATCTGTGGGAACAGCTGGATTGGGAACAGTCTGCTGTTCCTGATGTTCTGGCAGTTCCTGAACTTGATCAGTACTTTCTGCTTCTGCTGGAACCGGCTGTTCTGTTCCTTGATCTTGCACTTTAATTCCTTCATCATCATCTTCCAAGTTTGCAAGACCTATTTTAATATTACTTGTTTCCTGTTCACTTGTCGAAAAGTTAGATTCATCGAAAATTATATGAACGGATTCTTCCACACTCATTGTTCTTTTGTTATAAACTCTGTATGCCTTACTATGTGATGAGTAACCGAGGAATACTGCTTCATCACTTCTTTCATCAAACTTACCTATGTTTCTTTTACCATTCACATGAACAAAACATTTGCATCCAAACACACGAAAATAGGAAATATTTGGTTTAACACCTTTAAGAAATTCATAAGGTGTCTTAGAAGTAATTGGTCTTATTAATACTCGATTCAAAATATAACATGCAGTGTTAACAGCCTCGGCCCAAAAATTTCTAGGTAAACCACTAGCAATTAACATGGTTCTAGCCATTTCCTCTAAAGTTCTATTTTTCCTTTCTACTACACCATTTTGTTGTGGTGTTCTTGGTGCCGAAAAATTATGACTTAATCCATGCTCATTGCAATAATTCATGAAACTTGAATTTTCGAATTCTCTTCCATGATCTGACCTTATGTGAATAATTTGATTAATGGTAGATTTTTGTATTTTGTTAGCGAAAGAAACAAACTCATTAAAGGCTTCATCTTTACTAACTAAAAATAAAATCCAAGTAAATCTATTATAATTATCAACAATAACAAACACATATCTTTTGCCACTACGGCTTTGTGTTCTCATAGGTCCACATAGATCCATATGTAATAATTCAAGTGGTTTAGTGGTGGTCACAATATTCTTTGATTTAAAAGATGACATCACTTGTTTTCCTTTGGCACAAGGATCACAAATTTCATCCTTAAGGAATTTTATAGCTGGTAATCCTCTAACTAGGTCTTTTGATCTTAATGTATTAATCAATGTATAACTAGCATGACCTAGACGCTTATGCCAAAGAAGTGGGTCTTCTTCTATGACACTTAAACATGTTAGACTGGTTTTGGGAACAGTGTCCAGGTCCACAACATAAGTGTTCCCTTTTCTGATTCCCTCAAGAACGGTGTCTCCTGTGTCATTCCTAGAAATAATGCACCCTTTTTGAAGTAAAGTTCATAGAGTTACCTTTAACGCAAAATTGAGAAATACTTAGTAGATTGTGTTTTAAATTCTCGACTAAAAAAAACATTGTCAATGGCATGGGAACATGACCTTCCAACCATTCCTTTGACGATTATCTCACCCTTCATATTGTTACTGAAGGTTACTGTTCCCCCATCATAGGCTTCAAGTGAGAGAAATTTAGATTTGTCACCCGTCATGTGCTTGGAACACCCACTGTCGAGATACCATGAGCTGTTCCCCCTCACTTGGACCTGTTGCGGGTTTGAGAACAATTTCATTGTTGGAGTTAGTAGTGGATACCTCAAAATCTCCAATTTCGATAAATCTCCAAACTTGATGATTTTCCGCTTTGATAAAGATCTCCATCCTATTTTTCCATTATGTATAGAATTTTCAATTGAACATGGTTGGTCTTTGAGTAGAATACCCTTCTTCCATTCGCTCGTTCATAATTGACATTTGCGGGAACACCAGGATTCTGCCCTCAGGGTTTCCTGATCTACTGGGAACAGGGCTCTGATACCAATTGTAGACTCAATTAGGAACGGGAACAGCAACAAGAGGGGGGGTGAATTGTTGTTGTTACTAGTTTAAGCGTTTTTGCCCTGTTTTTGCGGAATTGAATAAAATAAATAAAGCTTAAACTTAGAGCGAAATAATTAAAAGAGACAAACGATTTTTACGTGGAAACCTTCTAGGCCTAAATAGAAGGAAAAACCACGACCCTACGGGATTTCTAAATTCTCCACTATGTTTAAGGCAACTCGTTACAATTACATTAAACATCTTACTTCACTCGAAGCGCATCAACTAGGCCAACTCTTCTCTCTTAAATTGCTTCACTCAAAGCAAAAAACTTAGCTTCACTAAAAGCTAATTCTCACCACTAGCTTCACTAGAAGTTTTCTCCTTAGCTTTACTCAAAGCTAATCTCTTCTCTAGCTTCATTAAAAGCTATCTAATTTCCCCCTTAGACTCACCCGAGTCTAATTACAAATTCTCTCAAAAACCCTTACAAAGGATAAAAATTCTCTAAAAATAAAATCAATGAGTTGCACAAGAAAATATTATAAATTAATTGGCATTTTAAAAACAAAATTTTCTTGTAAAAATTCTCCCAAAATTACGTATGATTTAATGGCTCATACTAAGGCGAGTTTTGAAGAATAACCGAGTCCACTATTTATAGAGCTAAAGTCCCTAATAAAAAGGAATATTCCAATCCATTATTCCATTATCAAAAGATCATGGGAGTAATGTGGATAATGCAGCCATACGGTTATTTGATTAAGTCAAACTAGACAGAAATAACCGCTGTCTTCTGTTCCCTTCAAGCAGCAGTTTCTTCAATAGCTGTTCCTGTTCCAGTACTAATTGCTAGAACGTGTTTGCTATAAATAGAAACGGTTATGCTTATTACGAATGGTTACTTGCTAACTTGTAGGTATAAGGACGGTCAAGAATGATAGCCAAGACCCATTCAACAACCACTAATTCTATTTTTAGTAAATCCAATATTTACTAAAAATAGATCCTAAAATAAAGGATCTTAGAAAATAAGGACGTTAATTCATTTTATTTAAGAAAAACGATTTGCCAATTAATTTAATAAATTATTACTGCAACAAATTAATTTTATTAAATACATTAACAAAAAAAATAATAATTAAAATATGATAATCAGAATTTTTAGTCAACGTAGTCAACCTTCAGCTCAGGAACAGTGTGCTGTCTCCAGACTTCAGTTTAGCTAGAACATCCAACTTAGGAACAGTAGATCTGCTGTCTCCATTTTACATCCCAAGCGATATACTTCTCCTAACATCAATTGAAACATTTTGACATGTACGTTTCCATAAGCTAAGGCATAGGTACTATCAACGATCATAATCATAATCGGATATCGACCTGCACAATCTCTAAAAACATGTTCGCTTAAATAAAGTGTAGTCATCATCAAAACTCAAGAGGTCCAACACAATTATCTGAACAAATTTGTGGAAATGGTGATTTGGTTTATTATTCATGATTCCAATCGTTCACGAAATGGGGATTTGATTTTCTTTGGTTTTTTATTTGATTTGCATTTGATCTGGTTTTTTCGAGTTCATCCTGTTGGTTCTGGTATATAGTCTTTATACTCTTGGCTTTGATTTATTTCGGTTTAATCATGATATATTTTGGTTTAATAATCATCTGGTATGGTCTTTTTACTCTTGGCTCTGATTTAGTTTGAGTTCCTCTACATGGGATCTGGGTTTTATTTTGTAAGATTATCATGTTTTGTGTGTTCCAATCTGTTTTTCCATTTACTTGCATGTTGTTTCGATTTTGACTATGTTCTTATTTTGTTTTCAGATCTAGATTTTATTTTGTAAGATTATCATGATCATGATTTTTTTTTGCTGATCTGTTTTCCTTTTACTTGCATGTTGTTATGAGTTACTCTACATGGAATCTGGGTTTAATTTTGTAAGATCTTTATAATATTGCATGTTGTTTTGATTTTGATTATGTTCTGATTCGGATCTATTCAATTGTAGTTTTATGTTATGTTGTTTTGATCTGATTTTGATTTTGGTTATGTTTTGATTTTGATTATCCCTTTGACTTGGGTTTAATTCGATAATCATGATTTGATTTTACTACTTGCTCTGATCTATTTTCCATTCATGATATTCTTGCATGTTGTTTTGATTTGGATTATGTTCTGATTTTTACTATTCTTTTGGGGCTTGCATGTTGTTTATTTTGTTTTATTGATTTTGATATGTTTTGTTGTAGTTTTTTGTTGTGTCATATTCATGTAAATGGTTTTTTTGGATCTGATTTTAATTTCGTTTATTAATTTTGATTTGTTTTTGATTTTTTTTATTAATTTTGATCTGATTTTTACTATCCTTTTGAGGCTTGCATGTTGTTTATTTTATTTATTGATTTTGATCTGTTTTGTTGTAGTTTTATGTTATGTCATGCTCATGTAAATGGTTCTGTTTGGATTTAATTTTGATTTTGTTTATTAATATTCATCTGTTTTTTATTTTGTAAATTAATTTTGTTCCGATTTTTACAATTCTTTTAGGGCTTGCATGTTGTTTATTTTGTATTATTGATTTTGATCTGTTTTATTTTAATTTTATGTTATGTCATACTCATACAAATAGTTCTGTTTTCATCTGATTTTCATTTTTTTTATTAATTTTGATTTGTTTTTGATTTTGTTTATTTATTTTGATCTTATTTTTACTATCCTTTTGAGGATTGCATGTTGTTTATTTTGTTTATTGATTTTGATATGTTAAGTTGTAGTTTTATGTTATGTCATACTCGTGTTAATTGTTCTGTTTGGTTCTGCTTTTGATTTTGTTTATTGATTTTGATATGTTTTTGATTTTGTTTATTAATTTGATCTGATTTTACTAACCATTTGAGGCATGCATTTTGTTTATTTATTTTAATGATTTTGATCTGTTTTGTTGTAGTTTTATGTTATGTCATACTCATGTAAATTGTTCTATTTGGATTTGTTTTTGATTTTGTTGATTAATTTTGATCTGTTTTAAATTTTGTATATTAATTTTGATCTGCTTCTTACTATCCTTTTGAGGCTTGCATGTTGTTTATTTTGTTTATTGATTTTAATCAGTTTTGTTGTAGTTTTATGTAATGTCATACTCATGTAAATGGTTCTATTTGGATCTGATAATGATTTTGTTTATTAATTTTGATCTGTTTTTGACTTTGTTTATTAATTTTGATCTAATTTTTACTATCCTTTTGCGGCTTGCATGTTGTTTATTTTGTTAATTGATTTTGATCTGTTTTGTTGTAGTTTTATGTTATGTCATACTCGTGTAAATGGTTCTGTTTGGATCTGACTTTGATTGTATTTAATAATATTCATCTGTTTTTTGATTTTGTTTATTAATTTTGATCTGATTTATACTATCCTTTTGAATTTTGCATGTTTATTTTATTAAATTGATTTTGATCTGTGTCGTTGTAGTTTTATTTTAATTCATACTCGCATAAATGGTTTCGTTTGGATTTGATTTTGATTTTGTTTATTCATTTTTATCCTTTTTTGATTTTCTTTATTAATTTGATCTGATTGTACTATCCTTTTGAGGCTAGCATGTTTTTTATTTTGTTTATTGATTTTGATATGTTTTGTTGTAGTTTTATGTTATGTCATACTCATGTAAATGGTTCTATTTGGATATGATTTTGCTTTTGTTTATTAATTATGATATGTTTTTTATTTATTTTATTAATTTTCATCTGATTTTTATTATCCTTTTGAGGCTTCCATGTTGTTAATTTTGTTTTATTGATTTTGGTCTATTTTGTTGTAGTTTTTTGTTGCTTCATATTCATGTAAATGGTTTTGTTTGGATCTTATTTTGATTTTGTTTAATAATTTTGATTTGGTTTTGATTTTGTTTATTAATTTTGATCTGATTTTTACTATCCTTTTAAGGCTTGCATGTTTTGTTTGTTGATTTTGATCTGTTTTTTGTAGTTTTATGTTATCTCATACTCTTATAAATGGTTCTGTTTGAATTTGACTTTGATTTAGTTTATTAACATTGATCTGTTAATGATTTTGTAAATTTATTTTGATCTGATTTTTGCTATTCTTTTAGTGCTTGCATGTTGCTTATTTTGTTTTATTGATTTTGATCTGTTTTATTGAAGTTTTATGTTATGTCATACTCATACAAATGGTTCTGTTTGGATCTGACTTTGATTTTGATTATTAATATTCATCTGTTTTTTATTTTGTTTATTAAATTTGATTTGACTTTTACTATCCTTTTAAGGCTTGCATGTTCTTTATTTTATTTTATTTATTTTGATCTTTTTATTTTTGAAGTTTTATGTCATGTCATACACGTGTAGATAATTTTATCTAGATCTGATTTTGATTTTGTTTATCAATTTTGATCTGTTTTTGATTTTGTTTATTAATTTGATCTGATTTTTCTATCCTTTAAAGGCTTGGATGTTTTTTATTTTGTTTATTTACTTTGATCTATTTTGTTGTAGTTTTATGTCATGTCATACAGTAGTAAACTGTTCGATTTGGACCTGATTTTGATTTTCTTTTATTAATTTTGATCTAATTTTTACTATCCTTTTGAGGCTTCTATGTTATTTAATTTGTTTATTGATTTTGATATGTTTTGTTGTAGTTTTATGTTATGTCGAATTTATGTAAATGGTTTTGTTGTGATCTGATTTCTATTTTCTTTATCAATTTTGATCACTCTTTTTATTTTGTTTATTAATTTGTTATTATTTTTACTATCCCTTTAAGGCTTGCATGTTGCTCATTTTGTTTATTGATTTTGATCTGTTTTGTTGGAGTTTTACGTTAGGTCAAACTTATGGAAATGGTTCCGTTTGGATCTGATTTTGATTTTGTTTATTAATTTTGATCAGTTTTTGATTTTTTTTATTAATTTTGATCTTATTTTTACTATCCTTTTGAGGTTTTCATGTTGTTTATTTTGTTTATTGATTTTGATCTGTTTTTGTTGTAGTTTTATGTTTTGCCATACTCTTATAAATAGTTCTGTTTGGATCTGATTTTGATTTTGTTTATTAATTTTTATCTGATTTTTACTATCCTTTTGAGGCTTACATGTTGTTTTTTTTGTTGATTGATTTTGATCTTTTCTGTTGTAGTTTTTTGTTATGTCATACTTGAGTAAATGGTTCTATTTGGATTTAATTTATATTTCGTTTATTTATATTGATCTGTTTTTGACTTTGTTTGTTAATTTTGATCTGATTTTTATTATTCTTTCGAGGCATGCCTGTTGTTTATTTTGTTTATTGATTTTCATCTATTTTGTTTTAGTTTTACGTTATGTCATACTCATGTAAATGGTTCTGTTTTGAACTGATTTTGATTTTGTTTATTAATTTTGATCTTATTTTTACTATCCTTTTGACTCTTGCATGTTTGGTTATTTTGTTTATTGATTTTGATCTGTTTTGTTGTAGTTTTATGTTATGTCATACTCATGTAAATGGTTCTGTTTTGGATCTGAATTTGAATTTGTTTATTAATTTTGATCTTCATTTTACTATCCTTTTTACACTTGCATGTTCTTTATTTTGTTTATTGATTTTGATTTGTTTTGTTGTAGTTTTTTGTTATGTCATACTCGTGTAAATGGTTCTATTTTGATTTGATTTTGTTTATTCATAGTATTCTGTTTTTGATTTTGTTTGTTAATTTTGATCTAAATTTTACTATTCAATCGAGGCGTGCCTACTGTTTATTTTGTTTATTGATTTTGATCTGTTTTGTTGTAGTTTTACGTTATGTCATACTCATGTAAATGGTTCTGTTTTGAACTGATTTTGATTTTGTTTATTAATGGTGATCTATTTTTGATTTTGTTTATTAATTTCGATTTGATTTATACTAACCTTTTGAGGCTTGCATGTTGTTATTTTTGTTTATTGATTTTGATCTGTTTTGTTGAAGTTTAATGTTAGGTCATACTCTTATAAATAGTTCTTTTTGGTTTTGATTTTGATTTTGATTATTAATATTGATCAGTTTTTGATTTTGTTTATTAATTTTGATTTTTTTTTTTACAATCCTTTTGACTCTTGCATGTTTGTTTATTTCGTTTATTAATTTTGATCTGTTTTGTTGTAGTTCTATGTTATGTCATACTCATGTAAATGGTTCTGTTTGGATCTGATTTTGAATTTGTTTATTAATTTTGATCTGATTTTTACTATCCTTTTGACTCTTGCATGTTCTTTATTTTGTTTATTAATTTTGATCTGTTTTGTTGTACTTTTTGTTATGTCATACTCGTGTAAATGCTTCTATTTGGATTTGATTATAATTTTGTTTATTCATATGGGATCTAATTTTTACTATCCTTTTGAGGCTTGCATATTGTTTATTTTGTTTATGGATTTTGATCTGTTTTGTTGTACTTTTATATTTTTTCATACTCGTGTAAATGGTTCTGTTTGGATCTAACTTTGATTTTGTTTGTTAATATTCATTAGTTTTTTATATTTTTTATTATTTTTGATCTGTTTTTCACTATCCTTTTAAGGCTTGCATGTTTTTTATTTTATTTTATTGATTTTAATCGATTTTTTTGTAGTTTTATGTCGTGTCATACTCGTGTAAATTGTTCTATCTGGATCTGATTTTGATTTTGTTTATGAATTTTGTTCTGTTTTTGATTTTGTTTAATAATTTGATCTGATTTTACTATCCTTTTGAGGCTTGCATGTTTTTTATTTGGTTTATTTATTTTGAATTGTTTTATTGTAGAATTATGTTATGTCATGTCATACTCATGTAAATTGTTTGATTTGGATCTGATTTTGATTTTGTTTATCAATTTTGATTTTGTTTATTAATTTTGATCTAATTTTTGCTATCCTTTTCAGGCTAGTATGTTGTTTATTTTGTTTATTTATTTTGATCTGGTGTTGTTGTACTTTTATGTTATGTCATACTCATGTAAATAGTTCCGTTTAGATCTAATTATTATTTTGTTTATTAATTTTGATCTGATTTTTGTATTGTTTATTAATTTTGATATTATTTTTACATCCCTTTAAGGCTTGCATGTTGTTCATTTGTTTATTGATTTTGATCTGTTTTGTTGTAGTTTTATGTTATGTCATGCTTATGAAAATGGTTATGTTTGGATCTGATTTTTATTTTGTTTATTAATTTGATCAGATTTTGATTTGTTTTTATTAATTTTGATCTTATTGTTACTATACTTTTGAGGCTTGCATGTTGTTTATTTTGTTTATTGATTTTGATCTATTTTTCTTGTAGTTTTATGTTATGTCATACTCCTAATAATGGTTCTATTTGGATCTGTTTTTGATTTTGTTTATTAATTTTTATCTATTTTTTATTTGTTTATTAATTTTTATTAGATTTTTACTATCCTTTTGAGGCTTACATGTTGTTTATTTGGTTCATTGATTTTGATCTGTTTTGTTGTAATTTTATGTTATGTCATACTCGTATAAATGGTTCTATTTGGATTTGATTTTGATTTTGTTTATTCATATTGATCTGTTTGTGATTTTTTTAATTAATTTTTATCTGATTTTTACTATTCTTTTGAGGCTTTCTTGTTGTTTATTTTGATTATTGATTTTGATCTGTTTTGTTGTAGTTTTATGTTATGTCATACTCATGTAAATAGTTCTGTTTTCAACTGATTTTGATTTTGTTTATTAATGGTGATCTGTTTTTGATTTTGTTTATTAGTTTTGATATGATTTTTCTATCCTTTTAAGGCTTGCATGTTGTTTTTTTTTGTTTATTGATTTTGATCTATTTTGTTGAAGTTTTATATTATGTCATACTCTTATAAATGGTTCTTTTTGGATTTGATTTTTATTTTGATTATTAATATTGATCAGTTTTTGATTTTGTTTATTAATTTTGATCTTTTTTTTACTATCCTTTTGACTCTTGCATGTTTGTTTATTTTGTTTATTGATTTTGATTTGTTTTGTTGTAATTTTATGTCATGTCATACTCATGTAAATGGTTCGACTTGGATTTGATTTTTATTTTGTTTGTTAATTTTGATTTGTTTTTGATTTTGTTTATTAATTTTGATGTTATTTTTACTATCCTTTTGAGGCTTGCATGTTGTTTATTTTGTTTATATACTTTGATCTTTATTGTCGTAGTTTTATTATATGTGATACTCATGTGAATGGTTCTGTTTTGAATGATTTTTTTTGTTTATTAATTGTTATCATTATTTTGTTTATTATTTTTTATCTGATTTTTTACTATCCTTTTAAGCCTTGCATGTTTTTTATTTTGTTTATTGATTTTTATCTGTTTTGTTGTAGTTTTATATTATGTCATACTCATGTAAATGGTTCTATTTGGATCTAATTTTAATTTTGTTTTTTAATATTGATTTGTTTTTATTTCCTTCATTAATTTTGATCTGATTCATAGTATCCTTTTAAGCCTTGCATGTTGTTTATTTTGTTTATTCATTTTGATCTGTTTTGTTGTAGTTTTATATTACGTCATACTCATGTAAATGGTTCTATTTGGATATGATTTTTCTTTTGTTGATTAATTTTGATCTATTTTTGAATTTATTTATTAATTTTGATCTTATTTTTACTATTCTTTTGAGGTTTTTATGTTGCTTATTTTGTTTATTGATATTGATATGTTTTTGTTGTAGTTTTAAGTTATGTAATACTCATGTAAATGGTTTTGTTTTGAGCTTATTTTGATTGTAATTATTAATTGTGACTTGTTCTTGATTTAAGTTATTAATTTTGATCTTCTTTTTAATATCCTTTTATGCCTTGCATATAGTTTATTTTGTTTATTTATTTTGATCTATATTGTTGTACCTTTATGGTAATACTCATGTAAATGGTTCTATTTGGATCTGATTCTGATTTTGTTTCTTAATGGTTATCTGTTTTTAGTTTTATTTATTAGTTTGATCAGATTTATATTATCCTTTGAGGCTTGCATGTTGTTTATTCTGTTTATTTATTTTGATCTGTTTTGTTGTACTTTTATGTTATGTCATACACATGTAAATGGTTCTGTTTAGATCTGATTTTTGTTTTGTTTATTGATTTTGAACTTTTTTTTATTTTTATTAATTTTGATCTAATTTTTACTATCCTTTTGAGGCTTGCATGTTGTTCATTTTGTTTATTGATTTTGATTTTTTTTTGTTGTAGTTTTATGTTATGTCATACTCATGTAAAAGGTTCTGTTTGGATCAGATTTTGATTTTGTTTTTAAATTTTGATCGGTTTTTAATTTTTTTATTTATTTTCATCTGCTTTGTTGTAGTTTTATGTTATGTCATTCTCATGTAAATGGTTCTGTTTGTATATGATTTTGATTTTGTTTATTAATATTGATATATTTTTGATTTTTTTTATTAACTTTGATATGATTTTTACTATACATTTATGGCTTGCATGTTGTTTATTTTATTTATTGATTTTCAACTGCTTTGTTATAGTTTTATGTTATATCATACTCGAGTAAATAAATCTCTTTGTATTTGATTTTTATTTTGTTTATTATTGGTGATCTTTTTTTGATTTTGTTAATTAATTTTGAGATGATTTTTACCATCCTTTTGACGCTTGCATGTTTATTTTGTTTATTGAGTTTGATATGTTTTTTTATAGGTTTATGGAATGTCAAACTTATGTAAATGGTCTTTTTGGATTTGATTTTGACTTTCTTTATCAATAATGATCTGTTTTTGATTTTGTTTATTAAGTTTATATGATTTTTACTATCCTTTTGACTATTGCATGTTGTTTATTTTGTTTATTGATTTTGATCTATTTTGTTGTACTTTTATGTTATGTCATACTCATTTAAATGGTTCTTTTTAGATCTCATTTTTATTTTGTTTATTGATTTTGAACTGTTTTTTATTTGGTTTATTAATTTTGATTTGATTTTTATTATCCTTTTGAGGCATGCACGTTGTTCATTTTGTTTATTGATTTTGATCTATTTTGTTGTAGTTTTATATTACGTCATACTCATGTCAATGGTTCCGTTTATATTTGATTTTAATTTTGTTTATTAATTTTGATTTTATTTTACTATCCTTTTGAGGCTTGCATGTTGTTTATTTTGTTTATTGATTTTGATTTTTTTTGTTGTAGTTTTATGTTATGTCATACTCATGTAAAAGGTTCTGTTTAGATCTAATTTTGATGTTGTTTATTATTTTTGATCTGTTTTTTATTTTGTTTATTGATTTTGATCTGTTTTGTTTCAGTTTTACGTTATGTCATACTCATGTAAATGATTCTGTTTTGAAGTGATTTTGATTTTGTGTATTAATGGTGATCTGTTTTGATTTTGTTTTTTAACTATGATCTGAGTTTTTCTATCATTTATAGGCTTGAATGTTGTTTTTTTTTTTTGTTTTGATTTTGATCTGTTTTGTTGGAGTTTTGTGTTATGTCATTCTCATGTAAATGATTCTGTTTGTATCTAATCTATTTTGTTGTACCTTTATGTTATGTAATAGTCATGTAAATGGTTCTGTTTGGATCTGAGTTTGATTTTGTTTCTTAATGGTGATCTATTTTTGAATTTGTTTATTAGATTGATTTGATTTTTATTATCCTTTGAGGCTTGCATGTTCTTTATTTTGTTATTGATTTTGATCTGTTTTGTTTTAGTTTTCTGTTATGTCATGCACAAGTAAATGGTTCTATATGGATCTGATTTAGATTTTGTTTATTAATGGTGATCTATTTTTGATTTTGTTTATTAATTTTGATTTGATTTTTACAATTGAGGCTTGCATGTTTATTTTGTTTATTGATTTTGATATGTTTTGTTATAGGTTTATGTAATGTCATACTCATGTAAATGGTCTGTTTGGATTTGATATTGATATTGTTTATTGATAATGATCTGTTCTTTATTTTGTTTACTATCTTTTTGACTCTTGCATGTTGTTTATTTTGTTTATTGATTTTGATCTGTTTTTTTGTACTTTTATGTTATGTCATACTCATGTAAATGGTTCTGTTTATATCCGATATTTGATTTGTTTAATTATTTTCATCCGTTTTTGATTTTGTTTTTTTGATTTTGATCTGATTTTTACTATCATTTTGAGGCTTGCATGTTGTTCATTTTGTTTATTGATTTTTATCTGTTTTGTTGTAGTTTATGTTATGTCATACACATGTAAATGGTTCTATTTGGATCTGATTTTACTTTTGTTTATTAATTTTTATCGTTTTTTGATTTTGTTTATTAATTTTGATCTGATGTTTACTATCCTTTTGAGGATTGCAAGTTGTTTATTTTGCTTATTTATTTTGATTTTTTTGTTCTAGCTAGTTTTATGTTATGTCATTCTCATGTAAATGGTTCTGTTTGCATCTGATTTGATTTTGTTTATTAATTTTGATCTGTTTTTTATTTTGTTTATTAATTTTTTGATCTTATGTTTTGATGCATGTTGTTTATTTTGTTTATTGATTTTGATGCATTTTTGTTATAATTTTATGTTTTGTCATACTTGTGTAAATGGTTCTTTTTGGATCTGATTTTAATTTTGTTTATTAATATTGATCCGTTGTGATTTTTTTTATTAATTATGATTTGATTTTTAATATACTTTTATGGCTTGCATGTTGTTTATTTTGTTTATTTATTTTGATCTATTTTGTTGTGGTTTTATGTTATGTCATACACAAGTAAATGGTTTTATTTGGATCTATTTTTGATTTTGTTTATTAACTTTGATCTGATTTTTACTATCTTTTTGACTCTTGAATGTTGTTTATTTTGTTTATTGATTATGATCTATTTTTTTTGTACTGTTATGTTTTGTCATACTCATGTAAATGGTTCTCTTTTTTATTTTGTTTATTAATTTTGATCGGATTTTTACTATCCTTTTGAGGCTTGCATGTTGTTCATTTTGTTTATTAATATTAATTTTTTTTGTTGTAGTTTTATATTATGTCATTCTCATGTAAAGGGTTCTGTTTGGATTTGATTTTAATTTTGTTTATTAATTTTTATTAGTTTTTGATTTTGTTTATTAATTTTAATCTGATTTTTTCTATCCTTTTGAGGCTTGCATGTTGTTTATTTTGTTTATTGATTTTGATCTTTTTTGTTGTAGTTTTACGTTATATCATACTCATGTAAATGGTTCTATTTTGAACTGATTTTGATTTTGTTTATTAATGGTGATCTGTTTATAATTTTGTTTATTAATTTTGATCTAATTTGTACCATCCTTTATAGGCTTGCATGTTGTTTTTTTTTTGTTTATTGATTTTGATATGTTTTGTTGTAGTTTTATGTAATGTCATACTGATGTAAATGGTCTGTTTGGATTTGATTTTTACTTTGTTTATTAATTATGATCTGTGTTTGATTTTGTTTATTAATTTAAAATGATTTTTACTATCCTTTTAAGTCTTGAATGTTGTTCATTTTATTTATTGATTTTATCTGTTTTGTTATAGTTTTATGTTACGTCATACTCATATATATAGTTCTGTTTGCATTTGATTTTAATATTGTTTCTTAATTTTGATTAGTTTTGGATTTTGTTGATTTTGTTTACCGATTTTCATCTTTTTTGTTGTAGTTTTATGTTATGTCATACTCATGTACAAGGTTTTGTTTGAATCTGATTTTTATTTTATTTATTAATTTTGATCAATTTTTTATTTTGTTTATTGATTTTGATCTGTTTTGTAGTAGTTTCACGTTATGTCATTCTCATGTAAATAATTCTGTTTTGAACTGTTTTATTGTATTTTTATGTTACGTCATACTCATGTAAATGGTTCTGTTTGCATTTGATAATAGTTTTGTTTATTAATTTTGATCTGTTTTGGATTTCGTTAATTAATTTAGATATGATTTTTACAATCCTTTTACGGCTTGCAAGTTGTTTTTCTTGTTTATTGATTTTGATCTGTTTTTGTTGTAGTTTTATGTTATGTCATACACATGTAAATGAATCTGTTTCGAACCAATTTTGATTTTGTTTATTAATGGTGATCTTTTTTTATTATTTATTAATTTTGATCTGATTTTTACTATCCTTTTTAGGCTTGCATGTTGTTTATTTTGTTTATTGATTTTGATCTGTATTGTTGTAGTTTTATGTTATGTGATACTCATGTAAATGGTTCTTTTTGGATCTGATTTTGATTATGTTGATTAATTTTTATCTGATGTTTACTATCCTTTTGACAATTTCATGTTCTTTATTTTGTTTATTTATTTTGATCATTTTTGTTGTAGTTTTATCTTATGTCATACTCGTTTAAATGGCTATGTTTGGATCTGATTTTATTTTGTTTATTAATTTTGATTTGTTTTTTATTTTGTATATTAATTTTGATATGATTATTTACTATCCTTTTGCGACTTACATGTAGTTTATTTTGTTTATTGATTTTTTATTTTTTGTTGTAGTTTATGTTTTGTCATACTCTTGTAAGTGGTTCTGTTTGGATCTGATTTTAATTTTGTTTATTAATATTGATTTGTTTTTGATTTATTTTTATTAATTTAAATCAGATTTTTACTATCCTTTTGAGGCTTGAATGTTGTTTATTTTGTTTATTGATTTTGATATGTTTTGTTGTAGTTTTATGCTATGTCATACTCTTCTAAATGGTTCTGTTTGGATCTAATTTTTATTTTGTTTATTAATATTGATCTATTTTTGATTTTGTTTATTAATTTTTATCTGATTTTTATTATTTTTTCGAGGCTTGAATGTTGTTTATTTAGTTTATTGATTTTGATCTGTTTTGTTGTAGTTTTATGTTATGTCATACTCATGTAAATGGTTCTGTTTGGATTTGATCTTAAATTTGTTCATTAATATTGATCTGTTTTTTAATTTAGTTTGTTAATTTTATCTTTTTTTACTATCCTTTTGAGGCTTGCATGTTGTTTATTTTTTTTAATGATTTTGATATGTTTTTTTGTAGTTTTATGTTATGTCATTCTCATGTAAATTGTTGTCTTTGGATCTGATTTTTATTTTGTTTATGGATATTGATCTGTATTTGATTTTGTTTATTAAATATGATCTTATTTTTACTATTCTTTTGGGGCTTGCAAGTAGTTTAATTTGTTTTATTCATTTTGATCTGTTTTGTTATAGTTGTATGTTACGTCATACTTATGTAAATAGTTATGTTTGGAACTGATTTTGATTTTGTTTATTAAAAGTGATCTGATTTTTACTATCCTTTTGACTCTTGCATGTTGTTTATTTTGTTTATTGATTTTGATATGTTTTCTTGTACTTTTATGTTATGTCATACTCATGTAAATGGTTCTGTTTAGATTTGATATTTATTTTGTTTATTGATTTTCATCCGTTTTTGATTTGATTTTATTAATTTGATCTGATTTTTACTATCCTTTTGAGGCTTGCATGTTGTTTATTTTGTTTATTGATTTTGAACTGTTTTGTTGTAGTTTTAAATTATGTCATACTCATGTAAAAGGTTCTGTTTGGATTTGATTTCGATTTTGTTTATCAATTTTGATCTGTTTTTGATTTTGTTTATTAAATTTGATCTGCTTTTTATTTTGTTTTCTAATTTTAATCTCATTATTACTATTCTTTTGAGGCATGCATGTTGTTTATTTCGTTTATTGAATTTGATCTGTTTTGTTGTAGTTTTATGTTATGTCATGCGCATGTAAATGGTTCTGTTTGAATTCAATTTTGATTTTGTATATTAATATTCATTGATTTTTGATTTTGTTTAATAATTTTTAACTGATTTTTACTATCCTCTTGGCTGTTGCATGTTCTTTATTTTGTTTATTGTTTTGATCTGTTTTTTTGTAGTATTATATTATGTCAAAGTCATGTAAATGGTTCTGTTTGGATCTGATTTTGATTTTTTTTATTAATATTGATCTGTTTTTGATTTTTTTTATTAGTTTTGATCTCATTTTTACTATCCTTTTAAGGCTTGCATGTTGTTTATTGTGTTAATTAATTTTTATTTGTTTTCTTGTAGTTTTAAAGTGTTAATCAATGAATAGCTTGCATGACCTAGACGCTTGTGCCAAAGCAGTGGGTCTTCTTCTATAACGCTTAAACACGTTAGACTGGTTTTGGGAACAGTGTCCAGGTCCACAACATAAGTGTTCCCTTTTCTGATTCCCTCAAGCACAGGGTCTCCTGTGTTGTTACTAGAAATTATGCATCGTTCAGAAGTAAACTTAACAGAGTTACCTTTGTCACAAAATTGAGAAATACTTAAAAGATTGTGTTTTAAATTCTCGACTAAAAATACATGGTCGATGGCATGGGAACTTGACCTTCCAACCTTTCCTTTGGCGATTATCTCACCATTCATATTATCACCGAAGGTTACAGTTCCCCCATCATATTCTTCAAGTGAGAGAAATTTAGATTTGTCACCCGTCATGTGCTTGGAACACCCACTGTCGAGATACCATGAGTTGTTCCCCCTCACTTGAACCTGCACAGCAAATTAGGAGTTAGGTTTAGGAACCCAGTTATCCTTGGGTTCCTTGTCGATTATACATGAATTATATTTCTTGATCCATAACTGTTCGACATGAATTTTATTTGCTATATGATGCTGTTCCATTTTTATACAATGATATTTTAGGTGTCCAGTTTTACCACAAAAGGAACAGATTTTACTACTAGGGAGATCAACATAGACCTTTTTCTTTTTATCATTTTTAACATAACCTAGACCTTCTTTACTCTTTGGTTTAGCATTTAGAATCCATTTGGGAACTTCAATGATTTTCCCGTTTCCTTTTAAATTAAGTTGATCTTTTAGATACTTATTTTCTCTTTCACATGATTCTAATTTTAATTTCATTTCTTGAAATTCCGTGCTAAACACATGAGTGGATTTATCATTTTCATCCCATTTTAATTCTAGCAATTTGTTTTGATTCTTTTCAATGTTAAGAATGATGAATTCCTGCTTTATTTTCTCCAATTGCTCTTTTAAAATGATATTCTTATCTAACAAATCAAAAAATCTACTTTGCACATCGATCCTAAAAGTATTTAAGTATGAGAAGTGATCTTTACTTAACTTAAGGTCTTTCTCAATTTGGAGACACTTAGCTGTTTTTTCTTCCAACTTTTCTTGTGTTTCCAAAAATAACTTAATTAATTTATCCTTACTTAAACTGAATAGATGTTTAGGAGAAGAACTAGAAGACATTACCTCTCTTTCCTTAGTCTCTTCATGAGATGCCATGAGACACAGATTTGCAGTTTCTTCCTCTATTGGAACTTCAGTTTCAGCTTCGCTTTCAGTGTCACCCCAAGCTGCGATCATTGCTTTACGAAAATCTGTTCTAAAGTTTCCCTTCTTTGGCATTCTTCTAGCTTCCCTTGTCTTCCCTTTGCCCTTCTCATTCTTCCATAGAGGGCAATCCTTGATGAAGTGATCAGTACTTCCACATTTGTGGCATTCAAAATTTGTATTCATGTTAGCAGTTCCTCTTTCCTTATTATTTCTTTGGTTTCTATATTTGCTGTTCCTGAAGAATTTTTTGAATTTACGTGTCAACATAACAGCTTCCTCTTCACCAGCTTCTGATTCTTCACTATCATCAGTTGCTAGAGCCAGTCCTTTGTTTCGGGAACTGTCCGCTGTTCCCAAATGCAGTTCGTGTGTCATGAGTGAACCAGCCAGCTCCTCCAAATTGAACTTGGTGAAATCTTTGGACTCCTGGATGGCTGTGACCTTAGCTCTCCAGCGCTCATCTTGTGGAAGACTTCTCAATATTTTCCTGACTTGTTCATCAACGGGAATGATCTTACCAAGAGAGACTAATTCGTTCGTGATATTTGTGAACCTGGTGAACATCTCTTGAATGTTCTCCCTAGGTTCCATGACGAACCTTTCATATATGGACATCAGTAGATCAATCTTGGAGCGCTTCACTTCACTGGTGCCTTCATGGGTAACTTCCAGCAGGTCCCAAATCTGCTTTGCCGTTTTACAACCCATGATATGATTATGTTCATTTGGCCCGAGACCACAGTGAAGTAGCTTGATCGCAAGAGCGTTCATCTCCATCTTTTGAAAGTCTTCCTTTTCATACTCAGTGATTGGTTTTGGAATTGATTCATTATTGGAGTTGATGGTCGTCACTTCAAAGTCTCCTATTTCAATTACTCTCCATACTTGGTAATTTTCGGCCTTTATGAAAATTTCCATCCTATTTTTCCAGTAGGTATAGAATTTCCCATGGAACATGGGTGGCCTTTGCGTAGAGTACCCTTCTTCCATGCGTTCGTTCATCTTCAACATCTTGCCAGGGAACAGGATACTGCTCTCAGGGTTTCCTGATTAAATGAGGAACAGGGCTCTGATACCAATTGTTGAAATACACAGAGATGGTCGAATGCAACAAGAGGGGGGGGTGAATTGTTGTGTATCAAGCTTTACTACGTTTTTCTTCAAATTTGCGGAATTTTAACAAACAAAATAAAGCTTAAAATTAAAAAGCAAAAGATAAAAAGGAGACAAAGATTTTACGTGGAAACCTTCTTGGCCTAATAAGAAGGAAAACGACCCTCCGGGATTTCAAAATTCTCACTATGTTTTAGGCAATCAATTACAATTATATAAAACAGTTTGCTTCACTTGAAGCTTCTCTACTCTAGGCCTAATTCTCTTTCTCTACTTTCTCCTTCTCTTTCTCTTCTTACGCTTCTCTTCTCTATTCCCTTAGACTTCTCATAAGTCTAATTACAACAAATCACTCAATAACCCTTACAAGGCCAATTCTCAAGAGGATAAAAATTAAAATAATTACTTAAGAAAAATATAATAAATTAATTGGCATTTAAAAACAGAAAATATTTTTCTTAAATGATCTCCCTTTAATGGACACTCTTGGATCACCTCACGGTTTGAGCAAAGTTCCTCCTATATATAGTAGGAACAGCCAGCAGTTACCTTAGACATACCTACCACTATCCTCCACGTTCTCAAAAGAAAAAGATAGTGGTCTTGCCAAAAAATAAACGTCCAGCTGTCATTTGCTCAAAGAGGAAAACGGTTTCCTTAAGCTAAAAATAGCATAGGAAGTAAAAACAAAGATCCTAAATAAAAGTAGATTCTTTTTCTGAAAGAATATTCTTAAGCTATTTTTAGATATCCTAAAAATAGTTTAGCCAATTAACTTACTTATTAATTTAAGCAACTAATTTAAATTTTAACCGTTTACATCAACTAAAAACAGAATAATAAAATAACTGCAATTTTCCAGTCGATATTTTTCTCCAGACCTGCTACGTAGGAACAGCGTACTGTCTCCAGCTTCAACTTCTGTTAGATTGTTCATTTTGGGAACAATAGACTGTACTTTCAACATTATAACACTTATTTAACTTCTTGGATCTTTAAGACATGTACAACCTCCACGAATCAAGTCCTAGGCTTCATCAACGATTTCAACAAAATTGGATATTTACCTACAAAACAATCTCTAAAATATGTTTGTTTACTTTAAAAGTGAAGTCATCATCAAAACCTTAAGAGCCAACAATACTCATGTAAATGGTTCTGTTTGGATTTGATTTTGATTTTGTTTATTATTTTGATAAGTTTTTGATTTTTTTTAATTAATATTCATCTGATTTTTACTATCCTTTTGAGGCTTTCAATTTGTTTATTGATTTTGATCTTTTTTGTTGTAGTTTTATGTCGTGTCCTACTCATGTAAATGGTTCTGTTTGGATGTGATTTTGATTTTGTTTATTAATTTTGATCAGTTTTTGATTTTTTTTATTAATATTGATCTGATTTTTACTATCCTTTTGAGGCTTGCAATTTGTTTATTTTGTTTATTCATTTTGATCTGTTTTGTTGTAGTTTTATGTTGTGTCATACTCATGTAAATGGTTATGTTTGGATCTAATTTTGATGTTGTTTATTAATTTTGATCAGTTTTTGATTTTTTTTTTATTAATATTAATCTGATTTTTCCTATCCTTTTGAGGCTTGCAATTTGTTTATTTTGTTTATTCATTTTGATCTGTATTGTTGTAGTTTTATGTTGTGTCCTACTCATGTAAATGGTTCTGTTTGGATCTGATTTTTATTTTGTTTATTAATTTTGATCAATTTTTGATTTTTTTTTTTATTAATATTGATCTGATTTTTCCTATCCATTTGAGGCTTGTAATTTGTTTATTTTGTTTATTCATTTTGATCTGTTTTGTTGTAGTTTTATGTTATGTCATGCTTATGTAAATGGTTCTGTTTAGATCTGATTTTGATTTTGTTTATTATTTTTAATTAGTTTTTGATTTGTTTTTTTATTCATATTGATCTGATTTTTACTATCCTTTTAAGGCTTTCAATTTGTTTATTGATTTTGATCTGTTTTGTTGTAGTTTTATGTTGTGTCCCAGTGATGTAAATGGTTCTGTTTGGATCTGATTTTGATTTTTTTTATTAATTTTGATCAGTTTTTGATTTTTTTATTAATATTGATCTGATTTTTACGATCCTTTAGAGGCTTGCAATTTGTTTATTTTGTTTATTCATTTTGATCTGTTTTGTTGTAGTTTTATGTTGTGTCATACTCATGTAAATGGTTATGTTTGGATCTGATTTTGATTTTGTTTATTATTTTTGATTAGTTTTTGGTTTTTTTAATTAATATTGATCTGATTTTTACTATCCTTTTGAGGCTTTCAATTTGTTTATAGATTTTGATCTGTTTTGTTGTAGTTTTTATGTTGTGTCCTACTCATGTAAATTGTTCTGTTTGGATCTGATTTTGATTTTGTTTATTAATTTGATCAGTTTTTGATTTGTTTTTATTAATATCGATCTGATTTTTACTATCCTTTTGAGGCTTATAATTTGTTTATTTTGTTTATTCATTTTGATCTGGTTTGTTGTAGTTTTATGTTGTGTCATACTCATGTAAATGGTTTTGTTTGGTTCTGATTTTGATTTTGTTTATTAATTTTGATCAGTTTTTGATTTTTTTTTATTAATATTAATCTGATTTTTCCTATCCTTTTGAGGCTTCCAATTTGTTTATTTTGTTTATTCATTTTGATCTGTTTTGTTGTAGTTTTATGGTGTGTCTTACTCAGGTAAATGGTTCATTTTGTATCTGATTTTGATTTTGTTTATAATTTTTGATTAGTTTTTTATTTTTTATTTTATTAATATTGATCTGATTTTTACTATCCTTTTGAGGATTGTAATTTGTTTATTTTGTTTATTCATTTTGATCTGTTTTGTTGTAGTTTTATGTTGTGTCATACTCATGTAAATGGTGATGTTTGGATCTGATTTTGATTTTGATTATTACGTTTTATCCGGTAGTGATTTTTTTTATTAATATTGATCTGATTTTTACTATCCTTTTGAGGCTTGCAATTTGTTTATTTTGTTTATTCATTTTGATCTGTTTTGTTGTAGTTTTATGTTGTGTCATACTCATGTAACTGGTTATGTTTGGATCTGATTTTGACTTTGATTATTAAGTTTTATCAGTTTGTGATTTTTTTTTATTAATATTGATCTCATTTTTACTATCCTTTTAAGGCTTGCAATTTGTTTATTTTGTTTATTCATTTTGATCTGTTTTGTTGTGGTTTTATATTATGTCATGCTTATGTAAATGATTTTGATTATTACGTTTTATCCGGTAGTGATTTTTTTTATTAATATTGATCTGATTTTTACTATCCTTTTGAGGCTTGCAATTTGTTTATTTTGTTTATTGATTTTGATCTGTTTTGTTGTAGTTTTATGTTGTGTCTTACTCAGGTTAATCGTTCTGTTTGTATCTGATTTTGATTTTGTTTATAATTTTTGATTAGTTTTTTATTTTTTATTTTATTAATATTGATCTGATTTTTACTATCCTTTTGAGGCTTGTAATTTGTTTATTTTGTTTATTCATTTTGATCTGTTTTGTTGTAGATTTATATTGTGTCATACTCATGTAAATGGTTATGTTTGGATCTGATTTTGATTTTGATTATTACGTTTTATCCGGTAGTGATTTTTTTCTTAATATTGATCTGATTTTTACTATCCTTTTGAGGCTTGCAATTTGTTTATTTTGTTTATTGATTTTGATCTGTTTTGTTGTAGTTTTATGTTGTGTCTTACTCAGGTAAATGATTCTATTTGTATCTGATTTTGAATTTGTTTATTATTTTTGATTAGTTTTTTATTTTTTATTTTATTAATATTGATCTGATTTTTACTATCCTTTTGAGGCTTGTAATTTGTTTATTTTGTTTATTCATTTTGATCTGTTTTGTTGTAGTTTTATGTTGTGTCATACAATGTAAATGGTTATGTTTGGATCTGATTTTGACTTTGATTATTAAGTTTTATCAGTTTGTGATTTTTTTTTATTAATATTGATCTGATTTATACTATCCTTTTGAGGCTTGCAATTTGTTTATTCATTTTGATCTGTTTTGTTGTAGTTTTATATTATGTCATGCTTATGTAAATGGTTCTGTTTATATCTGATTTTGATTTTGTTTTTTATTTTTGATTAGTTTTTGATTTTTTATTTTATTAATATTGATCTGATTTTTACTATTCTTTTGAGGCTTGCAATTTGTTTATTTATTTTGATCTATTTTGTTGTAGTTTTATGTTTTGTCCTACTCATGTAAACGGTTATGTTAGGATCTGATTTTGATTTTGTTTATTAATTTTGATCAGTTTTTTATTTTCTTTTATTAATATTTATCTGATTTTTACTATCCTTTTGAGGCTTGCAATTTGTTTATTGATTTTGATCTGTTTTGTTGTAGTTTTTTGTTGTGTCATACTCATGTAAATGGTTCGATTTGGATCTGATTTTGATTTATTTATTATTTTGATTAGTTTTTGATTTTTTTAAATTAATATTGATCTGATTTTTACTATCCTTTTTAGGCTTTGAATTTGTTTATAGATTTTGATCTTTTTTGTTGTAGTTTTATGTCGTGTCCTACTCATGTAAATGGTTCTGTTTGGATCTGATTTTGATTTTGTTTTTTAATTTTGATCAGTTTTGATTTTTTTTAATTAATATTGATCTGATTTTTACTATCCTTTTGAGGCTTGCAATTTGTTTATTTTGTTTATTCATTTTGATCTGTTTTGTTGTAGTTTTATGTTGTGTCATACTCATGTAAATGGTTATGTTTGGATCTGATTTTGACTTTGATTATTAAGTTTTATCAGTTTGTGATTTTTTTTTATTAATATTGATCTGATTTTTACTATCCTTTTGAGGCTTGCAATTTGTTTATTGATTTTTATCTGTTTTGTTGTAGTTTTTTTGTTGTGTCATACTCATGTAAATGGTTCGATTTGGATCTGATTTTTATTTATTTATTATTTTGATTAGTTTTTGATTTTTTTTAATTAATATTGATCTGATTTTTACTATCCTTTTGAGGCTTTCAATTTGTTTATTTATTTTGATCTGTTTTATTATAGTTTTTCTGTTGTGTCCTACTCATGTAAATGATTCTGTTTGGATCTGATTCTGATTTTGTTTATTAATTTTGATCAGTTTTTGTTTTTTTTATTAATATTGATCTGATTTTTACTATCCTTTTGAGGCTTGCAATTTGTTTATTTTGTTTATTCATTTTGATCAATTTTGTTGTAGATTTATATTGTGTCATACTCATGTAAATGGTTATGTTTGGATCTGATTTTGATTTTGATTATTATGTTTTATCCGGTAGTGATTTTTTTTATTAATATTGATCTGATTTTTACTATCCTTTTGAGGCTTGCAATTTGTTTATTTTGTTTATTGATTTTGATTTGTTTTGTTGTTGTTTTATGTTGTGTCATACTCATGTAAATGGTTCTGTTTCGATCTGATTTTTAATTTGTTTGTTATTTTTGATTATTTTTTGATCTTTTTTATTAATATTGATCTGATTTTTACTATGCTTTTGAGGCTTGCAATTTGTTTTTTTTATTTATTCATTTTGATCTGTTTTGTTGTAGTTTTTATGTTGTGTCCTACTCATGTAAATGGTTCTGTTTGGATCTGCCTTTGTTTTTGTTTATTAATTTTGATCAGTTTTTGTTTTTTTTTTCTTAATATTGATCTGATTTTTACTATCCTTTTGAGGCTTGCAATTTGTTGATTTTGTTTATTTATTTTTATTTGTTTTGTTGTAGTTTTATGTTGTATCTTACTCAGGTAAATGGTTCTATTTGGATCTGATTTTGATTTTGTTTATAATTTTTGATTAATTTTTTATTTTTTATTTTATTAATATTGATCTGATTTTTACTATCCTTTTGAGGCTTGTAATTTGTTTATTTTGTTTATTCATTTTGATCTGTTTTGTTGTAGTTTTATGTTGTGTCATACTCATGTAAATGGTTATGTTTGGATCTGATTTTGACTTTGATTATTAAGTTTTATCAGTTTGTGATTTTTTTTTATTAATATTGATCTGATTTTTACTATCCTTTTGAGGCTTGCAATTTGTTTATTGATTTTGATCTGTTTTGTTGTAGTTTTTTTGTTGTGTCATACTCATGTAAATGGTTCGATTTGGATCTGATTTTGATTTATTTATTATTTTGATTAGTTTTTGATTTTTTTTAATTAATATTGATCTGATTTTTACTATCCTTTTGAGGCTTTCAATTTGTTTATTTATTTTGATCTGTTTTATTGTAGTTTTTCTGTTGTGTCCTACTCATGTAAATGATTCTGTTTGGATCTGATTTTGATTTTGTTTATTACTTTTGATCAGTTTTTGTTTTTTTTTATTAATATTGATCTGATTTTTACTATCCTTTTGAGGCTTGCAATTTGTTTATTTTGTTTATTCATTTTGATCAATTTTGTTGTAGATTTATGTTGTGTCATACTCATGTAAATGGTTATGTTTGGATCTGATTTTGATTTTGATTATTATGTTTTATCCGGTAGTGATTTTTTTTATTAATATTGATCTGATTTTTACTATCCTTTTGAGGCTTGCAATTTGTTTATTTTGTTTATTGATTTTGATTTGTTTTGTTGTGGTTTTATGTTGTGTCATACTCATGTAAATGGTTCTGTTTCGATCTGATTTTTAATTTGTTTGTTATTTTTGATTATTTTTTGATCTTTTTTATTAATATTGATCTGATTTTTACTATGCTTTTGAGGCTTGCAATTTGTTTATTTTATTTATTCATTTTGATCTGTTTTGTTGTAGTTTTTATGTTGTGTCCTACTCATGTAAATGGTTCTGTTTGGATCTGCCTTTGTTTTTGTTTATTAATTTTGATCAGTTTTTGTTTTTTTTTCTTAATATTGATCTGATTTTTACTATCCTTTTGAGGCTTGCAATTTGTTGATTTTGTTTATTTATTTTTATTTGTTTTGTTGTAGTTTTATGTTGTATCTTACTCAGGTAAATGGTTCTATTTGGATCTGATTTTGATTTTGTTTATAATTTTTGATTAATTTTTTATTTTTTATTTTATTAATATTGATCTGATTTTTACTATCCTTTTGAGGCTTGTAATTTGTTTATTTTGTTTATTCATTTTGATCTGTTTTGTTGTAGTTTTATGTTGTGTCATACTCATGTAAATGGTTATGTTTGGATCTGATTTTGACTTTGATTATTAAGTTTTATCAGTTTGTGATTTTTTTTTATTAATATTGATCTGATTTTTACTATCCTTTTGAGGCTTGCAATTTGTTTATTGATTTTGATCTGTTTTGTTGTAGTTTTTTTGTTGTGTCATACTCATGTAAATGGTTCGATTTGGATCTGATTTTGATTTATTTATTATTTTGATTAGTTTTTGATTTTTTTTAATTAATATTGATCTGATTTTTACTATCCTTTTGAGGCTTTCAATTTGTTTATTTATTTTGATCTGTTTTATTGTAGTTTTTCTGTTGTGTCCTACTCATGTAAATGATTCTGTTTGGATCTGATTTTGATTTTGTTTATTACTTTTGATCAGTTTTTGTTTTTTTTTATTAATATTGATCTGATTTTTACTATCCTTTTGAGGCTTGCAATTTGTTTATGTTGTTTATTCATTTTGATCAATTTTGTTGTAGATTTATGTTGTGTCATACTCATGTAAATGGTTATGTTTGGATCTGATTTTGATTTTGATTATTATGTTTTATCCGGTAGTGATTTTTTTTATTAATATTGATCTGATTTTTACTATCCTTTTGAGGCTTGCAATTTGTTTATTTTGTTTATTGATTTTGATTTGTTTTGTTGTGGTTTTATGTTGTGTCATACTCATGTAAATGGTTCTGTTTCGATCTGATTTTTAATTTGTTTGTTATTTTTGATTATTTTTTGATCTTTTTTATTAATATTGATCTGATTTTTACTATGCTTTTGAGGCTTGCAATTTGTTTATTTTATTTATTCATTTTGATCTGTTTTGTTGTAGTTTTTATGTTGTGTCCTACTCATGTAAATGGTTCTGTTTGGATCTGCCTTTGTTTTTGTTTATTAATTTTGATCAGTTTTTGTTTTTTTTTCTTAATATTGATCTGATTTTTACTATCCTTTTGAGGCTTGCAATTTGTTGATTTTGTTTATTTATTTTTATTTGTTTTGTTGTAGTTTTATGTTGTATCTTACTCAGGTAAATGGTTCTATTTGGATCTGATTTTGATTTTGTTTATAATTTTTGATTAATTTTTTATTTTTTATTTTATTAATATTGATCTGATTTTTACTATCCTTTTGAGGCTTGTAATTTGTTTATTTTGTTTATTCATTTTGATCTGTTTTGTTGTAGTTTTATGTTGTGTCATACTCATGTAAATGGTTATGTTTGGATCTGATTTTGACTTTGATTATTAAGTTTTATCAGTTTGTGATTTTTTTTTATTAATATTGATCTGATTTTTACTATCCTTTTGAGGCTTGCAATTTGTTTATTGATTTTGATCTGTTTTGTTGTGTCATACTCATGTAAATGGTTCGATTTGGATCTGATTTTGATTTATTTATTATTTTGATTAGTTTTTGATTTTTTTTAATTAATATTGATCTGATTTTTACTATCCTTTTGAGGCTTTCAATTTGTTTATTTATTTTGATCTGTTTTATTGTAGTTTTTCTGTTGTGTCCTACTCATGTAAATGATTCTGTTTGGATCTGATTTTGATTTTGTTTATTACTTTTGATCAGTTTTTGTTTTTTTTTATTAATATTGATCTGATTTTTACTATCCTTTTGAGGCTTGCAATTTGTTTATTTTGTTTATTCATTTTGATCAATTTTGTTGTAGATTTATGTTGTGTCATACTCATGTAAATGGTTATGTTTGGATCTGATTTTGATTTTGATTATTATGTTTTATCCGGTAGTGATTTTTTTTATTAATATTGATCTGATTTTTACTATCCTTTTGAGGCTTGCAATTTGTTTATTTTGTTTATTGATTTTGATTTGTTTTGTTGTGGTTTTATGTTGTGTCATACTCATGTAAATGGTTCTGTTTCGATCTGATTTTTAATTTGTTTGTTATTTTTGATTATTTTTTGATCTTTTTTATTAATATTGATCTGATTTTTACTATGCTTTTGAGGCTTGCAATTTGTTTATTTTATTTATTCATTTTGATCTGTTTTGTTGTAGTTTTTATGTTGTGTCCTACTCATGTAAATGGTTCTGTTTGGATCTGCCTTTGTTTTTGTTTATTAATTTTGATCAGTTTTTGTTTTTTTTTCTTAATATTGATCTGATTTTTACTATCCTTTTGAGGCTTGCAATTTGTTGATTTTGTTTATTTATTTTTATTTGTTTTGTTGTAGTTTTATGTTGTATCTTACTCAGGTAAATGGTTCTATTTGGATCTGATTTTGATTTTGTTTATAATTTTTGATTAATTTTTTATTTTTTATTTTATTAATATTGATCTGATTTTTACTATCCTTTTGAGGCTTGTAATTTGTTTATTTTGTTTATTCATTTTGATCTGTTTTGTTGTAGTTTTATGTTGTGTCATACTCATGTAAATGGTTATGTTTGGATCTGATTTTGACTTTGATTATTAAGTTTTATCAGTTTGTGATTTTTTTTTATTAATATTGATCTGATTTTTACTATCCTTTTGAGGCTTGCAATTTGTTTATTGATTTTGATCTGTTTTGTTGTAGTTTTTTTGTTGTGTCATACTCATGTAAATGGTTCGATTTGGATCTGATTTTGATTTATTTATTATTTTGATTAGTTTTTGATTTTTTTTAATTAATATTGATCTGATTTTTACTATCCTTTTGAGGCTTTCAATTTGTTTATTTATTTTGATCTGTTTTATTGTAGTTTTTCTGTTGTGTCCTACTCATGTAAATGATTCTGTTTGGATCTGATTTTGATTTTGTTTATTACTTTTGATCAGTTTTTGTTTTTTTTTATTAATATTGATCTGATTTTTACTATCCTTTTGAGGCTTGCAATTTGTTTATGTTGTTTATTCATTTTGATCAATTTTGTTGTAGATTTATGTTGTGTCATACTCATGTAAATGGTTATGTTTGGATCTGATTTTGATTTTGATTATTATGTTTTATCCGGTAGTGATTTTTTTTATTAATATTGATCTGATTTTTACTATCCTTTTGAGGCTTGCAATTTGTTTATTTTGTTTATTGATTTTGATTTGTTTTGTTGTGGTTTTATGTTGTGTCATACTCATGTAAATGGTTCTGTTTCGATCTGATTTTTAATTTGTTTGTTATTTTTGATTATTTTTTGATCTTTTTTATTAATATTGATCTGATTTTTACTATGCTTTTGAGGCTTGCAATTTGTTTATTTTATTTATTCATTTTGATCTGTTTTGTTGTAGTTTTTATGTTGTGTCCTACTCATGTAAATGGTTCTGTTTGGATCTGCCTTTGTTTTTGTTTATTAATTTTGATCAGTTTTTGTTTTTTTTTCTTAATATTGATCTGATTTTTACTATCCTTTTGAGGCTTGCAATTTGTTGATTTTGTTTATTTATTTTTATTTGTTTTGTTGTAGTTTTATGTTGTATCTTACTCAGGTAAATGGTTCTATTTGGATCTGATTTTGATTTTGTTTATAATTTTTGATTAATTTTTTATTTTTTATTTTATTAATATTGATCTGATTTTTACTATCCTTTTGAGGCTTGTAATTTGTTTATTTTGTTTATTCATTTTGATCTGTTTTGTTGTAGTTTTATGTTGTGTCATACTCATGTAAATGGTTATGTTTGGATCTGATTTTGACTTTGATTATTAAGTTTTATCAGTTTGTGATTTTTTTTTATTAATATTGATCTGATTTTTACTATCCTTTTGAGGCTTGCAATTTGTTTATTGATTTTGATCTGTTTTGTTGTGTCATACTCATGTAAATGGTTCGATTTGGATCTGATTTTGATTTATTTATTATTTTGATTAGTTTTTGATTTTTTTTAATTAATATTGATCTGATTTTTACTATCCTTTTGAGGCTTTCAATTTGTTTATTTATTTTGATCTGTTTTATTGTAGTTTTTCTGTTGTGTCCTACTCATGTAAATGATTCTGTTTGGATCTGATTTTGATTTTGTTTATTACTTTTGATCAGTTTTTGTTTTTTTTTATTAATATTGATCTGATTTTTACTATCCTTTTGAGGCTTGCAATTTGTTTATTTTGTTTATTCATTTTGATCAATTTTGTTGTAGATTTATGTTGTGTCATACTCATGTAAATGGTTATGTTTGGATCTGATTTTGATTTTGATTATTATGTTTTATCCGGTAGTGATTTTTTTTATTAATATTGATCTGATTTTTACTATCCTTTTGAGGCTTGCAATTTGTTTATTTTGTTTATTGATTTTGATTTGTTTTGTTGTGGTTTTATGTTGTGTCATACTCATGTAAATGGTTCTGTTTCGATCTGATTTTTAATTTGTTTGTTATTTTTGATTATTTTTTGATCTTTTTTATTAATATTGATCTGATTTTTACTATGCTTTTGAGGCTTGCAATTTGTTTATTTTATTTATTCATTTTGATCTGTTTTGTTGTAGTTTTTATGTTGTGTCCTACTCATGTAAATGGTTCTGTTTGGATCTGCCTTTGTTTTTGTTTATTAATTTTGATCAGTTTTTGTTTTTTTTTCTTAATATTGATCTGATTTTTACTATCCTTTTGAGGCTTGCAATTTGTTGATTTTGTTTATTTATTTTTATTTGTTTTGTTGTAGTTTTATGTTGTATCTTACTCAGGTAAATGGTTCTATTTGGATCTGATTTTGATTTTGTTTATAATTTTTGATTAATTTTTTATTTTTTATTTTATTAATATTGATCTGATTTTTACTATCCTTTTGAGGCTTGTAATTTGTTTATTTTGTTTATTCATTTTGATCTGTTTTGTTGTAGTTTTATGTTGTGTCATACTCATGTAAATGGTTATGTTTGGATCTGATTTTGACTTTGATTATTAAGTTTTATCAGTTTGTGATTTTTTTTTATTAATATTGATCTGATTTTTACTATCCTTTTGAGGCTTGCAATTTGTTTATTGATTTTGATCTGTTTTGTTGTGTCATACTCATGTAAATGGTTCGATTTGGATCTGATTTTGATTTATTTATTATTTTGATTAGTTTTTGATTTTTTTTAATTAATATTGATCTGATTTTTACTATCCTTTTGAGGCTTTCAATTTGTTTATTTATTTTGATCTGTTTTATTGTAGTTTTTCTGTTGTGTCCTACTCATGTAAATGATTCTGTTTGGATCTGATTTTGATTTTGTTTATTACTTTTGATCAGTTTTTGTTTTTTTTTTATTAATATTGATCTGATTTTTACTATCCTTTTGAGGCTTGCAATTTGTTTATTTTGTTTATTCATTTTGATCAATTTTGTTGTAGATTTATGTTGTGTCATACTCATGTAAATGGTTATGTTTGGATCTGATTTTGATTTTGATTATTATGTTTTATCCGGTAGTGATTTTTTTTATAAATATTGATCTGATTTTTACTATCCTTTTGAGGCTTGCAATTTGTTTATTTTGTTTATTGATTTTGATTTGTTTTGTTGTGGTTTTATGTTGTGTCATACTCATGTAAACGGTTCTGTTTCGATCTGATTTTTAATTTGTTTGTTATTTTTGATTATTTTTTGATCTTTTTTATTAATATTGATCTGATTTTTACTATGCTTTTGAGGCTTGCAATTTGTTTATTTTATTTATTCATTTTGATCTGTTTTGTTGTAGTTTTTATGTTGTGTCCTACTCATGTAAATGGTTCTGTTTGGATCTGCCTTTGTTTTTGTTTATTAATTTTGATCAGTTTTTGTTTTTTTTTCTTAATATTGATCTGATTTTTACTATCCTTTTGAGGCTTGCAATTTGTTGATTTTGTTTATTTATTTTTATTTGTTTTGTTGTAGTTTTATGTTGTATCTTACTCAGGTAAATGGTTCTATTTGGATCTGATTTTGATTTTGTTTATAATTTTTGATTAATTTTTTATTTTTTATTTTATTAATATTGATCTGATTTTTACTATCCTTTTGAGGCTTGTAATTTGTTTATTTTGTTTATTCATTTTGATCTGTTTTGTTGTAGTTTTATGTTGTGTCATACTCATGTAAATGGTTATGTTTGGATCTGATTTTGACTTTGATTATTAAGTTTTATCAGTTTGTGATTTTTTTTTATTAATATTGATCTGATTTTTACTATCCTTTTGAGGCTTGCAATTTGTTTATTGATTTTGATCTGTTTTGTTGTAGTTTTTTTGTTGTGTCATACTCATGTAAATGGTTCGATTTGGATCTGATTTTGATTTATTTATTATTTTGATTAGTTTTTGATTTTTTTTAATTAATATTGATCTGATTTTTACTATCCTTTTGAGGCTTTCAATTTGTTTATTTATTTTGATCTGTTTTATTGTAGTTTTTCTGTTGTGTCCTACTCATGTAAATGATTCTGTTTGGATCTGATTTTGATTTTGTTTATTACTTTTGATCAGTTTTTGTTTTTTTTTATTAATATTGATCTGATTTTTACTATCCTTTTGAGGCTTGCAATTTGTTTATGTTGTTTATTCATTTTGATCAATTTTGTTGTAGATTTATGTTGTGTCATACTCATGTAAATGGTTATGTTTGGATCTGATTTTGATTTTGATTATTATGTTTTATCCGGTAGTGATTTTTTTTATTAATATTGATCTGATTTTTACTATCCTTTTGAGGCTTGCAATTTGTTTATTTTGTTTATTGATTTTGATTTGTTTTGTTGTGGTTTTATGTTGTGTCATACTCATGTAAATGGTTCTGTTTCGATCTGATTTTTAATTTGTTTGTTATTTTTGATTATTTTTTGATCTTTTTTATTAATATTGATCTGATTTTTACTATGCTTTTGAGGCTTGCAATTTGTTTATTTTATTTATTCATTTTGATCTGTTTTGTTGTAGTTTTTATGTTGTGTCCTACTCATGTAAATGGTTCTGTTTGGATCTGCCTTTGTTTTTGTTTATTAATTTTGATCAGTTTTTGTTTTTTTTTCTTAATATTGATCTGATTTTTACTATCCTTTTGAGGCTTGCAATTTGTTGATTTTGTTTATTTATTTTTATTTGTTTTGTTGTAGTTTTATGTTGTATCTTACTCAGGTAAATGGTTCTATTTGGATCTGATTTTGATTTTGTTTATAATTTTTGATTAATTTTTTATTTTTTATTTTATTAATATTGATCTGATTTTTACTATCCTTTTGAGGCTTGTAATTTGTTTATTTTGTTTATTCATTTTGATCTGTTTTGTTGTAGTTTTATGTTGTGTCATACTCATGTAAATGGTTATGTTTGGATCTGATTTTGACTTTGATTATTAAGTTTTATCAGTTTGTGATTTTTTTTTATTAATATTGATCTGATTTTTACTATCCTTTTGAGGCTTGCAATTTGTTTATTGATTTTGATCTGTTTTGTTGTGTCATACTCATGTAAATGGTTCGATTTGGATCTGATTTTGATTTATTTATTATTTTGATTAGTTTTTGATTTTTTTTAATTAATATTGATCTGATTTTTACTATCCTTTTGAGGCTTTCAATTTGTTTATTTATTTTGATCTGTTTTATTGTAGTTTTTCTGTTGTGTCCTACTCATGTAAATGATTCTGTTTGGATCTGATTTTGATTTTGTTTATTACTTTTGATCAGTTTTTGTTTTTTTTTTATTAATATTGATCTGATTTTTACTATCCTTTTGAGGCTTGCAATTTGTTTATTTTGTTTATTCATTTTGATCAATTTTGTTGTAGATTTATGTTGTGTCATACTCATGTAAATGGTTATGTTTGGATCTGATTTTGATTTTGATTATTATGTTTTATCCGGTAGTGATTTTTTTTATAAATATTGATCTGATTTTTACTATCCTTTTGAGGCTTGCAATTTGTTTATTTTGTTTATTGATTTTGATTTGTTTTGTTGTGGTTTTATGTTGTGTCATACTCATGTAAACGGTTCTGTTTCGATCTGATTTTTAATTTGTTTGTTATTTTTGATTATTTTTTGATCTTTTTTATTAATATTGATCTGATTTTTACTATGCTTTTGAGGCTTGCAATTTGTTTATTTTATTTATTCATTTTGATCTGTTTTGTTGTAGTTTTTATGTTGTGTCCTACTCATGTAAATGGTTCTGTTTGGATCTGCCTTTGTTTTTGTTTATTAATTTTGATCAGTTTTTGTTTTTTTTTCTTAATATTGATCTGATTTTTACTATCCTTTTGAGGCTTGCAATTTGTTGATTTTGTTTATTTATTTTTATTTGTTTTGTTGTAGTTTTATGTTGTATCTTACTCAGGTAAATGGTTCTATTTGGATCTGATTTTGATTTTGTTTATAATTTTTGATTAATTTTTTATTTTTTATTTTATTAATATTGATCTGATTTTTACTATCCTTTTGAGGCTTGTAATTTGTTTATTTTGTTTATTCATTTTGATCTGTTTTGTTGTAGTTTTATGTTGTGTCATACTCATGTAAATGGTTATGTTTGGATCTGATTTTGACTTTGATTATTAAGTTTTATCAGTTTGTGATTTTTTTTTATTAATATTGATCTGATTTTTACTATCCTTTTGAGGCTTGCAATTTGTTTATTGATTTTGATCTGTTTTGTTGTAGTTTTTTTGTTGTGTCATACTCATGTAAATGGTTCGATTTGGATCTGATTTTGATTTATTTATTATTTTGATTAGTTTTTGATTTTTTTTAATTAATATTGATCTGATTTTTACTATCCTTTTGAGGCTTTCAATTTGTTTATTTATTTTGATCTGTTTTATTGTAGTTTTTCTGTTGTGTCCTACTCATGTAAATGATTCTGTTTGGATCTGATTTTGATTTTGTTTATTACTTTTGATCAGTTTTTGTTTTTTTTTATTAATATTGATCTGATTTTTACTATCCTTTTGAGGCTTGCAATTTGTTTATGTTGTTTATTCATTTTGATCAATTTTGTTGTAGATTTATGTTGTGTCATACTCATGTAAATGGTTATGTTTGGATCTGATTTTGATTTTGATTATTATGTTTTATCCGGTAGTGATTTTTTTTATTAATATTGATCTGATTTTTACTATCCTTTTGAGGCTTGCAATTTGTTTATTTTGTTTATTGATTTTGATTTGTTTTGTTGTGGTTTTATGTTGTGTCATACTCATGTAAATGGTTCTGTTTCGATCTGATTTTTAATTTGTTTGTTATTTTTGATTATTTTTTGATCTTTTTTATTAATATTGATCTGATTTTTACTATGCTTTTGAGGCTTGCAATTTGTTTATTTTATTTATTCATTTTGATCTGTTTTGTTGTAGTTTTTATGTTGTGTCCTACTCATGTAAATGGTTCTGTTTGGATCTGCCTTTGTTTTTGTTTATTAATTTTGATCAGTTTTTGTTTTTTTTTCTTAATATTGATCTGATTTTTACTATCCTTTTGAGGCTTGCAATTTGTTGATTTTGTTTATTTATTTTTATTTGTTTTGTTGTAGTTTTATGTTGTATCTTACTCAGGTAAATGGTTCTATTTGGATCTGATTTTGATTTTGTTTATAATTTTTGATTAATTTTTTATTTTTTATTTTATTAATATTGATCTGATTTTTACTATCCTTTTGAGGCTTGTAATTTGTTTATTTTGTTTATTCATTTTGATCTGTTTTGTTGTAGTTTTATGTTGTGTCATACTCATGTAAATGGTTATGTTTGGATCTGATTTTGACTTTGATTATTAAGTTTTATCAGTTTGTGATTTTTTTTTATTAATATTGATCTGATTTTTACTATCCTTTTGAGGCTTGCAATTTGTTTATTGATTTTGATCTGTTTTGTTGTAGTTTTTTTGTTGTGTCATACTCATGTAAATGGTTCGATTTGGATCTGATTTTGATTTATTTATTATTTTGATTAGTTTTTGATTTTTTTTAATTAATATTGATCTGATTTTTACTATCCTTTTGAGGCTTTCAATTTGTTTATTTATTTTGATCTGTTTTATTGTAGTTTTTCTGTTGTGTCCTACTCATGTAAATGATTCTGTTTGGATCTGATTTTGATTTTGTTTATTACTTTTGATCAGTTTTTGTTTTTTTTTATTAATATTGATCTGATTTTTACTATCCTTTTGAGGCTTGCAATTTGTTTATTTTGTTTATTGATTTTGATCAATTTTGTTGTAGATTTATGTTGTGTCATACTCATGTAAATGGTTATGTTTGGATCTGATTTTGATTTTGATTATTATGTTTTATCCGGTAGTGATTTTTTTTATTAATATTGATCTGATTTTTACTATCCTTTTGAGGCTTGCAATTTGTTTATTTTGTTTATTGATTTTGATTTGTTTTGTTGTGGTTTTATGTTGTGTCATACTCATGTAAATGGTTCTGTTTCGATCTGATTTTTAATTTGTTTGTTATTTTTGATTATTTTTTGATCTTTTTTATTAATATTGATCTGATTTTTACTATGCTTTTGAGGCTTGCAATTTGTTTATTTTATTTATTCATTTTGATCTGTTTTGTTGTAGTTTTTATGTTGTGTCCTACTCATGTAAATGGTTCTGTTTGGATCTGCCTTTGTTTTTGTTTATTAATTTTGATCAGTTTTTGTTTTTTTTTCTTAATATTGATCTGATTTTTACTATCCTTTTGAGGCTTGCAATTTGTTGATTTTGTTTATTTATTTTTATTTGTTTTGTTGTAGTTTTATGTTGTATCTTACTAAGGTAAATGGTTCTATTTGGATCTGATTTTGATTTTGTTTATAATTTTTGATTAATTTTTTATTTTTTATTTTATTAATATTGATCTGATTTTTACTATCCTTTTGAGGCTTGTAATTTGTTTATTTTGTTTATTCATTTTGATCTGTTTTGTTGTAGTTTTATATTGTGTCATACTCATGTAAATGGTTATGTTTGGATCTGATTTTGACTTTGATTATTAAGTTTTATCAGTTTGTGATTTTTTTTTATTAATATTGATCTGATTTTTACTATCCTTTTGAGGCTTGCAATTTGTTTATTGATTTTGATCTGTTTTGTTGTAGTTTTTTTGTTGTGTCATACTCATGTAAATGGTTCGATTTGGATCTGATTTTGATTTATTTATTATTTTGATTAGTTTTTGATTTTTTTTAATTAATATTGATCTGATTTTTACTATCCTTTTGAGGCTTTCAATTTGTTTATTTATTTTGATCTGTTTTATTGTAGTTTTTCTGTTGTGTCCTACTCATGTAAATGATTCTGTTTGGATCTGATTTTGATTTTGTTTATTACTTTTGATCAGTTTTTGTTTTTTTTTATTAATATTGATCTGATTTTTACTATCCTTTTGAGGCTTGCAATTTGTTTATTTTGTTTATTCATTTTGATCAATTTTGTTGTAGATTTATGTTGTGTCATACTCATGTAAATGGTTATGTTTGGATCTGATTTTGATTTTGATTATTATGTTTTATCCGGTAGTGATTTTTTTTATTAATATTGATCTGATTTTTACTATCCTTTTGAGGCTTGCAATTTGTTTATTTTGTTTATTGATTTTGATTTGTTTTGTTGTGGTTTTATGTTGTGTCATACTCATGTAAATGGTTCTGTTTCGATCTGATTTTTAATTTGTTTGTTATTTTTGATTATTTTTTGATCTTTTTTATTAATATTGATCTGATTTTTACTATGCTTTTGAGGCTTGCAATTTGTTTATTTTATTTATTCATTTTGATCTGTTTTGTTGTAGTTTTTATGTTGTGTCCTACTCATGTAAATGGTTCTGTTTGGATCTGCCTTTGTTTTTGTTTATTAATTTTGATCAGTTTTTGTTTTTTTTTCTTAATATTGATCTGATTTTTACTATCCTTTTGAGGCTTGCAATTTGTTGATTTTGTTTATTTATTTTTATTTGTTTTGTTGTAGTTTTATGTTGTATCTTACTCAGGTAAATGGTTCTATTTGGATCTGATTTTGATTTTGTTTATAATTTTTGATTAATTTTTTATTTTTTATTTTATTAATATTGATCTGATTTTTACTATCCTTTTGAGGCTTGTAATTTGTTTATTTTGTTTATTCATTTTGATCTGTTTTGTTGTAGTTTTATGTTGTGTCATACTCATGTAAATGGTTATGTTTGGATCTGATTTTGACTTTGATTATTAAGTTTTATCAGTTTGTGATTTTTTTTTATTAATATTGATCTGATTTTTACTATCCTTTTGAGGCTTGCAATTTGTTTATTGATTTTGATCTGTTTTGTTGTAGTTTTTTTGTTGTGTCATACTCATGTAAATGGTTCGATTTGGATCTGATTTTGATTTATTTATTATTTTGATTAGTTTTTGATTTTTTTTAATTAATATTGATCTGATTTTTACTATCCTTTTGAGGCTTTCAATTTGTTTATTTATTTTGATCTGTTTTATTGTAGTTTTTCTGTTGTGTCCTACTCATGTAAATGATTCTGTTTGGATCTGATTTTGATTTTGTTTATTACTTTTGATCAGTTTTTGTTTTTTTTTATTAATATTGATCTGATTTTTACTATCCTTTTGAGGCTTGCAATTTGTTTATTTTGTTTATTCATTTTGATCAATTTTGTTGTAGATTTATGTTGTGTCATACTCATGTAAATGGTTATGTTTGGATCTGATTTTGATTTTGATTATTATGTATTATCCGGTAGTGATTTTTTTTATTAATATTGATCTGATTTTTACTATCCTTTTGAGGCTTGCAATTTGTTTATTTTGTTTATTGATTTTGATTTGTTTTGTTGTGGTTTTATGTTGTGTCATACTCATGTAAATGGTTCTGTTTCGATCTGATTTTTAATTTGTTTGTTATTTTTGATTATTTTTTGATCTTTTTTATTAATATTGATCTGATTTTTACTATGCTTTTGAGGCTTGCAATTTGTTTATTTTATTTATTCATTTTGCTCTGTTTTGTTGTAGTTTTTATGTTGTGTCCTACTCATGTAAATGGTTCTGTTTGGATCTGCCTTTGTTTTTGTTTATTAATTTTGATCAGTTTTTGTTTTTTTTTCTTAATATTGATCTGATTTTTACTATCCTTTTGAGGCTTGCAATTTGTTGATTTTGTTTATTTATTTTTATTTGTTTTGTTGTAGTTTTATGTTGTATCTTACTCAGGTAAATGGTTCTATTTGGATCTGATTTTGATTTTGTTTATAATTTTTGATTAATTTTTTATTTTTTATTTTATTAATATTGATCTGATTTTTACTATCCTTTTGAGGCTTGTAATTTGTTTATTTTGTTTATTCATTTTGATCTGTTTTGTTGTAGTTTTATGTTGTGTCATACTCATGTAAATGGTTATGTTTGGATCTGATTTTGACTTTGATTATTAAGTTTTATCAGTTTGTGATTTTTTTTTATTAATATTGATCTGATTTTTACTATCCTTTTGAGGCTTGCAATTTGTTTATTGATTTTGATCTGTTTTGTTGTAGTTTTTTTGTTGTGTCATACTCATGTAAATGGTTCGATTTGGATCTGATTTTGATTTATTTATTATTTTGATTAGTTTTTGATTTTTTTTAATTAATATTGATCTGATTTTTACTATCCTTTTGAGGCTTTCAATTTGTTTATTTATTTTGATCTGTTTTATTGTAGTTTTTCTGTTGTGTCCTACTCATGTAAATGATTCTGTTTGGATCTGATTTTGATTTTGTTTATTACTTTTGATCAGTTTTTGTTTTTTTTTATTAATATTGATCTGATTTTTACTATCCTTTTGAGGCTTGCAATTTGTTTATTTTGTTTATTCATTTTGATCAATTTTGTTGTAGATTTATGTTGTGTCATACTCATGTAAATGGTTATGTTTGGATCTGATTTTGATTTTGATTATTATGTTTTATCCGGTAGTGATTTTTTTTATTAATATTGATCTGATTTTTACTATCCTTTTGAGGCTTGCAATTTGTTTATTTTGTTTATTGATTTTGATTTGTTTTGTTGTGGTTTTATGTTGTGTCATACTCATGTAAATGGTTCTGTTTCGATCTGATTTTTAATTTGTTTGTTATTTTTGATTATTTTTTGATCTTTTTTATTAATATTGATCTGATTTTTACTATGCTTTTGAGGCTTGCAATTTGTTTATTTTATTTATTCATTTTGATCTGTTTTGTTGTAGTTTTTATGTTGTGTCCTACTCATGTAAATGGTTCTGTTTGGATCTGCCTTTGTTTTTGTTTATTAATTTTGATCAGTTTTTGTTTTTTTTTCTTAATATTGATCTGATTTTTACTATCCTTTTGAGGCTTGCAATTTGTTGATTTTGTTTATTTATTTTTATTTGTTTTGTTGTAGTTTTATGTTGTATCTTACTCAGGTAAATGGTTCTATTTGGATCTGATTTTGATTTTGTTTATAATTTTTGATTAATTTTTTATTTTTTATTTTATTAATATTGATCTGATTTTTACTATCCTTTTGAGGCTTGTAATTTGTTTATTTTGTTTATTCATTTTGATCTGTTTTGTTGTAGTTTTATGTTGTGTCATACTCATGTAAATGGTTATGTTTGGATCTGATTTTGACTTTGATTATTAAGTTTTATCAGTTTGTGATTTTTTTTTATTAATATTGATCTGATTTTTACTATCCTTTTGAGGTTTGCAATTTGTTTATTGATTTTGATCTGTTTTGTTGTAGTTTTTTGTTGTGTCATACTCATGTAAATGGTTCGATTTGGATCTGATTTTGATTTATTTATTATTTTGATTAGTTTTTGATTTTTTTTAATTAATATTGATCTGATTTTTACTATCCTTTTGAGGCTTTCAATTTGTTTATTTATTTTGATCTGTTTTATTGTAGTTTTTCTGTTGTGTCCTACTCATGTAAATGATTCTGTTTGGATCTGATTCTGATTTTGTTTATTAATTTTGATCAGTTTTTGTTTTTTTTTATTAATATTGATCTGATTTTTACTATCCTTTTGAGGCTTGCAATTTGTTTATTTTGTTTATTCATTTTGATCAATTTTGTTGTAGATTTATGTTGTGTCATACTCATGTAAATGGTTATGTTTGGATCTGATTTTGACTTTGATTATTAAGTTTTATCAGTTTGTGATTTTTTTTTATTAATATTGATCTTATTTTTACTATCCTTTTGAGGCTTGCAATTTGTTTATTGATTTTGATCTGTTTTGTTGTAGTTTTTTGTTGTGTCATACTCATGTAAATGGTTCGATTTGGATCTGATTTTGATTTATTTATTATTTTGATTAGTTTTTGATTTTTTTTAATTAATATTGATCTGATTTTTACTATCCTTTTGAGGCTTTCAATTTGTTTATTTATTTTGATCTTTTTTATTGTAGTTTTTCTGTTGTGTCCTACTCATGTAAATGATTCTGTTTGGATCTGATTCTGATTTTGTTTATTAATTTTGATCAGTTTTTGTTTTTGTTTTTATTAATATTGATCTGATTTTTACTATCCTTTTGAGGCTTGCAATTTGTTTATTTTGTTTATTCATTTTGATCAATTTTGTTGTAGATTTATGTTGTGTCATACTCATGTAAATGGTTATGTTTGGATCTGATTTTGATTTTGATTATTATGTTTTATCCGGTAGTGATTTTTTTTATTAATATTGATCTGATTTTTACTATCCTTTTGAGGCTTGCAATTTGTTTATTTTGTTTATTGATTTTGATCTGTTTTGTTGTGGTTTTATGTTGTGTCATACTCATGTAAATGGTTCTGTTTCGATCTGATTTTTAATTTGTTTGTTATTTTTGATTATTTTTTGATCTTTTTTATTAATATTGATCTGATTTTTACTATGCTTTTGAGGCTTGCAATTTGTTTATTTTATTTATTCATTTTGATCTGTTTTGTTGTAGTTTTTATGTTGTGTCCTACTCATGTAAATGGTTCTGTTTGGATCTGCCTTTGTTTTTGTTTATTAATTTTGATCAGTTTTTGTTTTTTTTTTTCTTAATATTGATCTGATTTTTACTATCCTTTTGAGGCTTGCAATTTGTTGATTTTGTTTATTCATTTTTATTTGTTTTGTTGTAGTTTTATGTTGTGTCTTACTCAGGTAAATGGTTCTGTTTGGATCTGATTTTGATTTTGTTTATAATTTTTGATTAGTTTTTTATTTTTTATTTTATTAATATTGATCTGATTTTTACTATCCTTTTGAGGCTTGTAATTTGTTTATTTTGTTTATTCATTTTGATCTGTTTTGTTGTAGTTTTATGTTGTGTCATACTCATGTAAATGGTTATGTTTGGATCTGATTTTGACTTTGATTATTAAGTTTTATCAGTTTGTGATTTTTTTTTATTAATATTGATCTGATTTTTACTATCCTTTTGAGGCTTGCAATTTGTTTATTTTGTTTATTCATTTTGATCTGTTTTGTTGTAGTTTTATATTATGTCATCCTTATGTAAATGGTTCTGTTTATATCTGATTTTGATTTTGTTTTTTATTTTTGATTAGTTTTTAATTTTTTATTTTATTAATATTGATCTGATTTTTACTATTCTTTTGAGGCTTCCAATTTGTTTCTTGATTTTGATCTATTTTGTTGTAGTTTTATGTTTTGTCCTACTCATGTAAATGGTTATGTTTGGATCTGATTTTGATTTTGTTTATTAACTTTGATCAGTTTTTGATTTTTTTTAATTAATATTGATCTGACTTTTACTATCCTTTTTAGGCTTGCAATTTGTTTATTGATTTTGATCTGTTTTGTTGTAGTTTTATGTTGTGTCATACTCATGTAAATGGTTCTGTTTGGATCTGATTTTGATTTATTTATTATTTTAATTAGTTTTTGATTTTTTTAATTAATATTGCTTTGATTTTTACTATCCTTTTGAGGCTTGCAATTTGTTTTTTGATTTTGATCTGTTTTATTGTAGTTTTTATGTAGTGTCCTACTCATCACTAGTGGAAAAAATTGTATTTACTGCTCATTATTTGCTGCGGTTTTTTCATATTCGCAGCAATAAAGAGGAGAATGAATAAGGAAAAAAAAAACGTTTAATTGCTTCGGTTAACCAGTGGACCGCAGCAAATATTATTCAAAACAAATTAATTGCTCCGGTTAAAGCCAAACCGCAGCAAATAGCGCTTCATGATTTCCTTAATTGCTCCGGTTTTTCATGAACCGCAGCAAATAAACCGGGAAATTAACTTAATTGCTCCGGTTTTCTTTGAACCGCAGCAAATGAGCTTTGGAATTTTAAGAAAACCCCACTAGTGGAAAAAACCTCATTTGCTGCGGTTTTTTTTGCCATTATTTGCTGCGGTTTTGGCCCCCAGCAATTGTGATAGCAGCAAATAGCCTATTTTAAATGCTGCGGTTATAAACCGCAGCAAAAAATTGCATTAATTGCTGCGGTCGTGGGCAAAACCGCAGCAAAAAGTGTGTGTTAATTACTGCGGTCATTGGGAGAAACCGCAGCAAATAAATTGGCCCATTAATTGCTGCGGTCGTGGCGAAACCGCAGCAAATAGCATATATTTTTTTTTATTTTCCTTTTTATCCTTTTAATAATGCAATAATAATACAATCACAAATAATCAACATTAATCTCTTTGTAATAATAAACTCTCGCTCGTATATATAATATAATATTATGTACGTACATATATATATATATATATATATATACATTAAAGTATAAAAAATAATCTATACTATAATTACAATTTATCAAGGACAAATATTAGCAAGATACACGGCAATCTTGTCTTTTAATTCGCGCATCTCTTCACTTCTCAAAGGGCGTGTTTCCCTCGGAATGTCGTTTAAAACCTATATATAATATTAAAATAAAAGATTAATATAGAAATTAAACATTAGATTTTACCAATGATATATTTAATTAAGAAAGTAACAAATACTTACGGCATCTATATTTTCGACTCCAACCTCCTTCACGGCATTAATAATATCGTCCATGAACTTCAGCGCGTAGTAGCCGCAATCAACGGACCCAGAAGGTTGTTGAAAGCACTAAGAGAAAATAGATGTTAGTGTCAAAAACGGTTAAAAACGCATAAAATCGCAACTTAACACGTAAATTCTAGAATATGACTATGATTTTCAATTCTAACAACTTCTACACAATAATATATACCAAATAGTGTTGTGTGCCGAGTTTCGTGCATAACAAACCAAGTTTGAGTACTTTACGCGCGAAATTGACAAAAACGCTTAAAAACGCATAAAATCGCAACTTAACTTCTAATTTCTAGCATATGACTATTATTATCAATTCTAACCATTTCAACACAATAATATATGCCAAATAGTATTGTGTGCCAAGTTTCGTGCATAACAAACCAAGTTTGAGTACTTTACGCGCGAAATTTACAAAAACGCTTAAAAACGCATAAAATCGCAACTTAACTTCTAATTTCTTGCATATGACTATTATTATCAATTCTAAGCATTTCAACACAATAATATATGCCAAATAGTATTGTCTGCCAAGTTTCGTGCATAACAAACCAAGTTTGAGTACTTTACGCGCGAAATTGACAAAAACGCTTAAAAACGCATAAAATCGCAACTTAACTTCTAATTTCTAGCATATGACTATTATTATCAATTCTAACCATTTCAACACAATAATATATGCCAAATAGTATTGTGTGCCAAGTTTCGTGCATAACAAACCAAGTTTGACCTACTTTACGCACGAAATTGACAAAAACGCTTAAAAACGCATAAAATCGCAACTTAACTTCTAATTTCTAGCATATGACTATTATTATCAATTCTAACCATTTCAACACAATAATATATGCCAAATAGTATTGTCTGCCAAGTTTCGTGCATAACAAACCATGTTTGACCTACTTTACGCGCGAAATTGACAAAAACGCTTAAAAACGCATAAAATCGCAACTTAACTTCTAATTTCTAGCATATGACTATTATTATCAATTCTAACCATTTCAACACAATAATATATGCCAAATAGTATTGTCTGCCAAGTTTCGTGCATAACAAACCATGTTTGACCTACTTTACGCGCGAAATTGACAAAAACGCTTAAAAACGCATAAAATCGCAACTTAACTTCTAATTTCTAGCATATGACTATTATTATCAATTCTAAGCATTTCAACACAATAATATATGCCAAATAGTGTTGTGTGCCAAGTTTCGTGCATAACAAACCATGTTTGACCTACTTTACGCGCGAAATTGACAAATAAAAACGCGAAATTGACAGCATCAAACTAGTGACCAGACCACCTTGCACGACACGTGGAGACCAAACCTATGCATCCAGGACCTAGGCTAAAGTGGAAATGGAATCTTGGTACTTGGATCTAGCTATCAAGGTCCTAAAACCATTCTAACAATCCCCGTGGACTCCTAGAAGTTGAGCCGAAGGAGGGCTGGTCGACAGTTTGCTAGATCAGAATTTTGTTTAAGTGTTTGTGGTTGTTTCGTGTTCTTTTCATGATCATTTGACCAAAGCTATACAAAACCCATAAAATCGAATTTGTGTACCTTTCTTGCTATCCATTTTGGAAATGTGGCTCTGGATGTAGATCCCATTTGTCCACGCACTCTTTTCATTGCGCTGAAACGCATGGGAAAAGTAATACCATTTATATATATATATATAACACTTAATTAAATCAAATTGGTAAAATAATTAATATTACGTACGCATTCAACAATGCTTTGAATCTTGTGTTGCGAGGTAGGCTGTTAGGTTTTTGTAATGAGTCGAAGACGTGCACGGTGTTCGTTAAAGGACATATGATCAGAAGTATCCAATGCAAACTACAAGCACAAATTTAAAATCAACAAATTAGAGATTAGGTGACTTTAAAAATCAAAAGATAAGTTCAATTTCAAAAATAAAACTTACTCTTCCCAATATGGAGCCAGAATGAATGTGTGTTTACATGCAAGGGAATTAGTCAAAGCAGTTTCAATGTATGCTCTGACGGCATCTGGATCATTTCTACATTTACTACCCGAAATCGTCTCCGGACAAAACCATCCAATTTTTATTGGAGGTTCGCAAGAATTTACCTCCTCGTAAACCGCACTAAACTCACAAATAAGAGAATTTTGTTAGTAATTCGGTCATTAAAACAATTAAACAATAATGCCTAACTTGTAAGATAATGAACATCACCTCATGTAGACATGGAAAATAGCTACGTTCAGCATCTCTCCTCTCAAAAATTGCCCGATGTCACTAGGACAAATAATTACAAACGGGTCTTCTGAAAAGCAGTATTGCTCCTTCAGCAGGGGCAACATGATTGGGTCCTCCTCACTTATGCGAGATGCACAATAATGCAGCCATTTGCAATCTTGAGAGAGATCTTTTAGCTCCTCATCAGTCAAAATTGGAGTGCTTGGCATCGACTTTGACCCAGTCGACACCTTTGCTGAGGAACCGACCTCTCTACAAGATCCCTTTGGACTCTTTTGCTATTTCAATTTATAAAATTAAATTAGTGTGAGCATGCAATTAAAAAAATAAAAATAAATAAGGTACAAATGATTCTTACCGTGTTAGTGAATCGGACCCAAGCATATGGGCATGTGACGAAACTACCTAGGGCGTCTGATAGTTTCTCAAGGCTCCATGCTGGCATTGGAATTGGGAGTGAGAAATCTTCAAACCCCTTTACAATAGTCTCCACGGCCACACTGATGTGGCCACTTGTAACAGGCACTGAATGCACTGTTTGGCCTTCTTTATTTGGCTGTGCCATACCATATGCAACCTCAGTTAAGTCGCCATCACTAGCAACACCTAACTGAGGCAGCAAAAGAGAACAAGGAGTCGCCTCCTGAAAATGGTGTCGTTTAGTATAATAAGCATCATAATAAAATTGTAATTACGCGTTGCAATTTAAATTAATAAGTGCTATTATATTTAAAAACTATGTACCTGTAGCACTGGCACCGGAGTTGGCTCCGGATTTTGAGCAACGGGGGTATTAGTAAAGAGCTGGGGTGCTACGGGGGTACTGGGCTCGGGTGTTGGCTCGACCAAAGCGTTAGAATCCCCATGTTGACTTCCCTGATCATCGACAATCAGGTCTGCCAAGTCCACAATGGGTGCACCCATCTTTTGCAACACGGTGGCCAACTTCGCGAGAACGTCCTTCGTAATCTCCGCTCGGAGGGTTGCTGCTTCTTCCCGCAGTGCCGTTCGGGATTGAGTAGCAACACACTCTTTGCCGAATGCCTTCTGTAACCCCACGCGGACGCCTCCTTTTCCGACTACCCGCCCACTGTGGTCTTTCCCTAAGACCATATGCAATGCGTCAACATTGCCTTTTGGGGTGAACTCCCCCGTAGCTTCTTTTTCCTTCCAGCCCATCTGTTCAAATAAAAAGTGACATATATAGTAATTAGTAAAAGTACATCAAAGCCAAAGAATACAAAACAAATGAAGAATATACATAATAATTTCAAAACTCACCACAGCATCAGCAACCTTCTTCGTTCCCGGATCATTAATGGTAAATTTACCACTTACATCTCGGGAATGAAGCCCGCAATACCAATCACGCACCCGATCTCCAGCAAAATTCACGGATGCGGAGGTAGTCGTAGATGAGGGCGTGGATGAACTTTGATTGGGGTATAAACCCGCATCCACCCACTCTTTTCGGACCTCATCGTACGTTTTCTGGCCTAAGCGATGGTAAAACTTCCTTTTGCTTGCAGAATCAGAAGCTTTACCACGCTTTTCCTAATTAATCAATAGAAATCGAATGTCATGTATTAGTTTAATGACTGAATCAAAAGAAGTAAATTCAAATTGGTAAACTATAATATAATATGAAATACTTACAACTTCTATGGGAGTTGTTCTTTTGGCAACAAAGGCCTCCCAATCCCTCTTCGTTATGTGACCCCATATTTCGTAAGGCATCTTCGAAGGTGCTTGCTCTCCACCTTCGTTTCCCGTTTTGACCTTTTTGGTCGTACGGGCACGGCTCTTCGTAATCCAGCCAGTTACAGGCTTGGATTTGAAATCTCTGAATCTTTCAGCAACAGCTGAAAGAAACACATTCTTCTTATCCTCATCGCTCTCGATATGGAAAAGATTCTACAAAAAAAATTTATATTTATTACTATCAATAAAATTAATTTTAAAATGAAAATAAATGAGTAAAAATAGTAAAGTTGCTTACCACAGTATCATGCCACAGAGAGTTCTTCAAACCCTCTGGAACCTCGTTCCATGCGTGCAATATGGAAAGCTTTCGGATACATAGACCCACTTGTTTTCCATATTGCCTACGCCATTTTCCGCAGGGTTGACCCAATGCATTGTATTCCAAATGCATGGGTTCTGTGACTTTGAGGTTTTTTGTGGGACCTCGCCCTTTTCTTTTCTTACTGGTAGTGGTGAGAGCATCCATTGGTGGGGCGTCTTTAGTTTCAAAATCATTGTCAATCGGTGGAGCTTCTTCAGCCATACGCTCGTATCTCACAATTTGGTCTTCTTCGCTGTCATGACTACGATGCTCATTATCCGAACTCTCAATCTCGGGGACAATTTCGTCTCTGAATAAATGCATTGTATTATATTAGTACCTGAAAAAGTATGAATAGAAATATATTAGAACATAAGCTAAGTAATATTAAGAATATGACTATGATTTACAATTCTAATACGTACGTTCAACACAATAATATATAACAAATAAGTGTTCTGTGCAAAGTTTCATGCCAAACAAACCAAGTGCTAGTAGTTAATGCACTTCTTAGTCTCTCTATGTGTAACTCTGTTTTCTCACATGAAACATGGTATACTTTTATTATTCTCCATTATGCTTCATGAAATAAAAAGAGGAACCACAACAAACGTCAAAACCTTACGTTCGGTGCAATAGTCATGAACTCATGATCATTAATGATGAATATGAATGTCATGAATTAAAGAATCACTTTCAATGGGGAAGAGCGCAATATTGGCATTAGGGAAAGGATAATCTAGAAGGAATATTTTAGTTAATTGTTAGTTTGTTATTTCTTTCCAAGGAAGACATTTAGTTTTATGTATATATAAAGGAGGGGAAGAATAGGATTATGATTTTGTATAGACAATAGTGTTTGTTTAAACACTTTGGGAACTTGAGTATACTCGAAATACTCACTTATCCTTTTAGCTAATACAATATCAGTAAATCTCCATTTCTATCTTATTGCTTTACATTTCTGTTTCACTACACACGCTTGCAATGTTCATTACACCAAACCCAACCCAACCCAACCCCAACCCATACAAACACCACCACACCAGCCACCTTTAACATTAAAAGGAAGTAGCTTGATTCCTGTCAAGTTCAACCATATGCTGTCATTATACTTTGTTTTTCTCCTTTGATGCTATTGGTTCACACAGACATACATATTCCTACCATTTTACACTGAGTATTATACAAATGAGTATTATACAGTATCAATAGTTGGATATATTGATGGTCTAATTCCAAAATCTTCTATTAATTAAAATAGGTACAAATGAGTAACCGGCCATAAAAGCTCAAAGATATACACATATATATTCAAATAATGTAAAACATATATATGAAAAACTTGAATAATGCAAATTAGTAAAATAAATATAATAAATACAACGAAAACAGAGACCAAAACTTAAATATACACACAGTTGCCATAGTTTTCGATTGTTTTCATGAATATCTTGCAAAACTTAAATGCTTAACAAATTAAAATGAGAAAAAATACCTTAATTTCGTGGGTTTTGAAGATGAACAAGACCAAAGATGAATTTCCAACAGTAGCAGCAGCGTGGGTTTCGTGGGTTTCGTGAAGAGTTAGCCCTAAATTCGTGGGTTTCGTGAGTTTTTGAAGGAAAAGCAACAATGGTGGGTTGAAATGTAATAGATTAAAACAACAAAACTCAACAATACGTTGAAATTCCGTGTGTTTATATTGAAATGTCGTGGGTTTATATTGAAATAGGTTTAAAGAACTTACTTGAACAAGAAGAAGGAACTTGAAGAAGAATGTAATTAACGAACTTGAAGAACCGTGTGGGTTTTTCGTGTATGCGAAATTGAAGAAGAATGGAACTTGAAGAAGAAGAAGTTGAAGAAGACAATGGTACAGTATGCTTTTTCGTATGCAGTTTTCGATGAAGAAGACAAGAGAAATGAAACGTTATAATAAAAAGGCGGGTTTTGCAAAAAAAAATAAAATAACCAAGGGATATTTGCTGCGGTCAACGGAGAAAACCGCAGCAATAAATGCTTCTCGTGTATACCTATTTTGCTGTTATATTATTTGCTGCGGGCCCCACACATAACCGCAGCAATTAAGCTTAATTTAAACTGATATTTGCTGCGGTCCACAGCCTAACCGCAGCAATTAAGCTTGCAATGGATTATTTGATGCGGTTAACTCCAAAAACCGCAGCAATTGCTTTGCTTTTTTTTTTCTCTTATTTTTTTTTCGTTTTATTGCTGCGTATATTCAATAACCGCAGCAAATACTTAGCAGAAAATACGTTTTTTTCCACTAGTGCCCGCCATAATCATCAGTTTCTTTTTCACAAATAAACCCTTGACAAAACCCTTCATACAAAACGATTAAACTGCCTTTTGTTCTCTCAAACGAACCCATTGAAAACCAAAAACCCAGAACTGTACGTTTGCTACTGCTGTTCTACTGCTGCTTTGTTCTCTCAATCAAACGTTTGCTTGTTCTACTGTACGTGTTCATCTTTATTTTCATTCACAAACACTTAAACATAATTCTGATCTAGCAAACTGTCGACTAGCCCTCCTTCGGCTCAGCTTCTAGGAGTCCACGGGGATTGTTAGAATGGTTTTAGGACCTTGATAGCTAGATCCAAGTACCAAGATTCCATTTCCACTTCAGCCTAGGTCCTGGATGCATAGGTTTGGTCTCCACGTGTCGTGCAAGGTGGTCTGGTCACTAGTTTGATGCTGTCAATTTCGCGTTTTTATTTGTCAATTTCGCGCGTAAAGTAGGTCAAACATGGTTTGTTATGCACGAAACTTGGCACACAATACTATTTGGCATATATTATTGTGTTGAAATGGTTAGACTTGATAATAATAGTCATATGCTAGAAATTAGAAGTTAAGTTGCGATTTTATCCGTTTTTAAGCGTTTTTGTCAATTCCGCGCGTAAAGTAGCTCAAACTTTGTTTGTTTTGCACGAAACTTGGCACACAACACTATTTGGTATATATTATTGTGTAGAAGTTGTTAGAATTGAAAATCATAGTCATATTCTAGAATTTATGTGTTAAGTTGCGATTTTATGCGTTTTTAACCGTTTTTGACACTAACTTCAATTTTCTCTTAGTGCTTTCAACAACCTCCTTCTTCTGTTGACTGCGGCTACTACGCGCTGAAGTTTATGGACGATATTATAAATTCCGTGAAGGAATTTGGAGTCGAAAATATAGATGCCGTAAGTATTTGTTACGTTCTTAATTAAATATATTATTGGTAAAATCTAAATGTTTCTATATTAATAGCTTTTATTTTAATATTATAATATAGGTTTTAAACGACATTCCGAGGGAAACACGTGCTTTGAGAAGTGAAGAGATGCGCGAATTAAAAGACAAGATTGCCGTGTATCTTGCTAATATTTGTCCTTGATAAATTGTAATTAGTATATATATTGATTATTTTTTATAGTTTATTTAATGTATATATATATATATGTACGTACATATTATATTATATATATATACGAGCGAGAGTTTATTATTACAAAGAGATTAATGTTGATTATCTGTGATTATCATTGGATTAATCACTGTTATTACATTGTAATATTATTGCATTATTATAAGGATTAAACGGAAAAAGAAAAAAAAAAAAAAAGAGACTTATTGCTGCGGTTCGAGACCTGACCGCAGCAAATAAACCTTCCCTTATTGCTGCGGTTTTACCCCCTGACCGCAGCAAATAATGCTTCACTTTTTGCTGCGGTTTTTGCCCATAACCACAGCAAATAACACCACTTATTGCTGCGGTTTTTAACCGCAGCATTTAAATTAGGACATTTGCTGCTATCACTATTGCTGGGGGCCAAAACCGCAGCAAATAATGGCCAAAAAACCGCAGCAAACAAGGTTTTTTCCACTAGTGCATGTAAATGGTTCTGTTTGGATCTGATTTTGATTTTGTTTATTAATTTTTATCTGTTTTTAATTTTTTTATTAATATTGATCTGATTTTTACTATCCTTTTGAGGCTTGCAATTTTTTATTTTGTTTATTCATTTTGATCTGTTTTGTTGTAGTTTTATGTTGTGTCCTACTCATGTAAATGGTTCTGTTTGGATCTGATTTTGATTTTGTTTATTATTTTTGAGAGTTTTTGTTTTTTTATTTTATTAATTTGTTTATTGACTTTGATCTGTTTTGTTGTAGTTTTAAGTTGTGTCATATTCATGTAAATGGTTCTGTTTGGATCTGATTTTGATTTTGTTTATTATTTTTGATTAGTTTTTGATTTTTTTTTATTAATATTGATCTCATTTTTACTATCCTTTTGAGGCTTGCAATTTGTTTATTTTGTTTATTCATTTTGATCTGTTTTGTTGTAGTTTTATGTCGTGTCATACTCATGTAAATGGTTATGTTTTGATCTGATTTTGATTTTTATTTTTATTTTGGTTATTATGTTTTATCAGTTTGTGATTTTCTTTATTAACATTGATCTATTTTTTACTATCCATTTGAGGCTTGCAATTTGTTTATTTTGTTTATTGATTTTGATCTGTTTCTTTGTGGTTTTATGTTGTGTCAAACTCATGTAAATGGTTCTGTTTGGATCTGATTTTGATTTTGTTTTTTAATTTTGATCAGTTTTGATTTTTTTTATTAATATTGATCTTATTTTTACTATCCTTTTGAGGCTTGCAATTTGTTTATTTTGTTTATTGATTTTCATCTGTTTTGTTGTAATTTTATGCTGTGTCATACTTATATAAATGGTACTATTTGGATCTGATTTTGATTTTGTTTATTATTTCTGATTTGTTTTTGATTTTTTTTTTATTAATATTGATCTGATTTTTCCTATCCTTTTGAGGCTTGCAATTTTTTTATTTTGTTTATTGATTTTCATCTGTTTTGTTGTAATTTTATGTTGTGTCAAACTCATGTAAATGGTTCTGTTTGGATCTTATTTTGATTTTGTTTATTATTTTGATTAGTTTTTGATTTTTTTTTTATTAATATTGATCTGATTTTTACTATCCTGATGAGGCTTTCAATTTGTTAATTTTGTTTATTGATTTTGATCTGTTTTGTTGTAGTTTTTTATTGTATCATACTCATGTAAATGGTTTTGTTTGGATCTGATTTTGATTTTATTTATTATTTTGCATTAGTTTTTGATTTTTTTTATTAATATTGATCTGCTTTTTACTATCCTTTTGAGGCTTGTAATTTGTTTATTTTTTTTATTGATTTTGATCTGTTTTGTTGAGGTTTTATGTTGTGTCATACTCATGTAAATGGTTCAGTTTGGATCTTGTTATAATTTTGTTTATTATTTTTGATTAGTTTTTGATTTTTTTTTTGTTAATGTTGATCTAATTTTTACTATACTTTTGAAGCATGCAATTTGTTAATTTTGTTTATTGTTTTGATCTGTTTTGTTGTAGTTTTTTGTTGTGTCATACTCATGTAAATGGTTCTGTTTGGATCTGATTTTGATTTTGTTTCTTATTTTTGATTAGTTTTTGATTTTTTTATCAATATTGATCTGATTTTTCCTATTCCTTTGAGGCTTGCAATTTGTTTATTTTGTTTATTCATTTTGATTTGTTTTGTTGTAGTTTTATGTTATGTCATGCTTATGTAAATGGTTCTGTTTGGATCTGATTTTTATTTTGTTTATTATTTTTGATTAGTTTTTGATTTTTGATTTTATTAATATTGATCTTATTTTTACTTTCCTTTTGAGGCTTACAATTTGTTTATTGATTTCGATCTGTTTTGTTGTAGTTTTATGTTGTGTCATACTCATGTAAATGGTTCTGTTTGGATTTGATTTTGATTTTGTTTATTAATTTTGATCAGTTTTTTATTTTTTTATTAATATTGATCTTATTTTTACTATCCTTTTGAGGCTTGGAATTTGTTTATTGATTTTGATCTTTTTTGTTGTAGTTTTCTGTTGCGTCATACTCATGTAAATGGTTCTGTTTGAATCTGATTTTGATTTTTTTTATTAATTTTGATCAGTTTTTGATTTTTTTATTAATATTGATCTGATTTTTACTATCCTTTTGAGGCTTTACATTTGTTAATTTTGTTTATTGATTTTGATCTGTTTTGTTGTAGTTTTTAGTTGTGTCATACTCATGTAAATGTTCTTTTTTGATCTGATTTTGATTTTGTTTATTATTTTTGATTAGTTTTTGATTATTTATTTATTAATATTGATCGGATTTTTCCTATCCTTTTGAGGCTTGCAATTCGTTTATTTTATTTATTCATTTTCATCTGTTTTGTTGTAGTTTTATGTTGTGTCATACTCATGTAAATAGTTATGATTGGATCTGATTTTGATTTTGTTTATTATTTTTGATTACTTTTTGATTTTTTTTTTATTAATCTTGATCTAATTTTTCCTATCCTTTTGAGGCTTGCAATTTGTTTATTTTGTTTATTCATTTTGATCTGTTTTGATGTAGTTTAATGTTATGTCATGCTTATGTAAATGGTTCTGTTTAGATCTGATTTTTATTTTGTTTATTATTTTTGAGTAGTTTTTGATTTTTTATTTTATTAATATTGATCTGATTTTTACTATCCTTTTGAGGCTTGCAATGTGTTTATTAATTTTAATCTGTTTTGTTGTAGTTTTATGTTGTGTCCCACTCATGTAAATAGTCCTGTTTGGATCTGATTTTGATTTTTTTTATTAATTTTGATCAGTTTTTGATTTTTTTTAGTAATATTGTACTAATTTTTACTATCCTTTTGAGGATTTACATTTGTTAATTTTGTTTATTGATCTTGATCTGTTTGGTTGTAGTTTTTAGTTGTGTCATACTCATGTAAATGGTTCTTTTTGGATCTGATTTTGATTTTGTTTATTATTTTTGATTAGTTTTTGATTTTTTTTTATTAATGTTGATCTGATTTTTCCTATCCTTTTGAGGCTTGCAATTTGTTTATTTTTTTTATTCATTTTGATCTGTTTTGATGTAGTTTAATGTTATGTCATGCTTATGTAAATGGTTCTGTTTAGATCTGATTTTGATTTTGTTTATTATTTTTGATTAGTTTTTGATTTTTTATTTTATTAATATTGATCTGATTTTTACTATCCTTTTGAGGCTTGCAATGTGTTTATTAATTTTAATCTGTTTTGTTGTAGTTTTATGTTGTGTCCTACTCATGTAAATAGTTCTGTTTGGATCTAATTTTGATTTTTTTTATTAATTTTGATCAGTTTTTAATTTTTTTATTAATATTGATTTGATTTTTACTATCCTTTTGACGCTTGCAATTTGTTTATTTTGTTTATTCATTTTGATCTGTTTTGTTGTAGTTTTATGTTGTATCATACTCATGTAAATCGTTATGTTTGGATCTGATTTTGATTTTGTTTATTATTTTTGATTAGTTTTTGATTTTTTTTTTTTTAATGTTGATCTGATTTTTCCTATCCTTTTGAGGCTTGCAATTTGTTTATTTTAATTATTCATTTTGATCTGTTTTGATGTAGTTTAATGTTATGTCATGCTTATGTAAATGGTTCTGTTTAGATCTGATTTTGATTTTGTTTATTATTTTTGATTAGTTTTTGATTTTTTATTTTATTAATATTGGTCTGATTTTTACTATCCATTTGAGGCTTGCAATTTGTTTATTAATATTAATCTGTTTTGTTGTATTTTTATGTTGTGTCCTACTCATGTAAATAGTTCTGTTTGGATCTGATTTTAATTTTTTTTATTAATTTTGATCAGTTTTTGATTTTTTTTATTAACATTGATCTGATTTTTACTATCCTTTTGAAGCTTGCAATTTGTTTATTTTGTTTATTCATTTTGGTCTGTTTTATTGTAGTTTTATGTTGTGTCATACTCATGTAAATGGTTCTGTTTGGATCTGATTTTGATTTTGTTTATTAATTTTGATCAGTTTTAGATTTTTTTTTTAGTAATATTGAACTAATTTTTACTATCCTTTTGAGGCTTTACATTTGTTAATTTTGTTTATTGATTTTGATCTGTTTTGTTGTATTTTTTAGTTGTGTCATACTCATGTAAATGGTTCTTTTTGGATCTGATTTTGATTTTGTTTATTATTTTTGATTAGTTTTTGATTTTTTATTTATTAATATTGATCGGATTTTTCCTATCCTTTTGAGGCTTGCAATTCGTTTATTTTGTTGATACATTTTGATCTGTTTTGTTGTAGTTTTATGTTGTGTCATACTCATGTAAATGGTTATGTTTGGATCTGATTTTGATTTTGTTTATTATTTTTGATTACTTTTTGATTTTTTTTTATTAATCTTGATCTGATTTTTCCTATCCATTTGAGGCTTGCAATTTGTTTATTAATATTAATCTGTTTTGTTGTAGTTTTATGTTGTGTCCTACTCATGTAAATAGTTCTGTTTGGATCTGATTTTAAATTTTTTTTATTAATTTTGATCAGTTTTTGATTTTTTTTATTAATATTGATCTGATTTTTACTATCTTTTTGAGGCTTTATATTTGTTTATTTTGTTTATTCATTTTGATCTGTTTTGTTGAAGTTTTATGTTGTGTCATACTCATGTAAATGATTCTGTTTGGATCTGATTTTGATTTTGTTTTTTAATTTTGATCAGTTTTAGATTTTTTTTTTATTAATATTGAACTAATTTTTACTATCCTTTTGAGGCTTTACATTTGTTAATTATGTTTATTGATTTTGATCTGTTTTGTTGTAGTTTTTAGTTGTTTCATACTCATGTAAATTGTTCTTTTTGGATCTGATTTTGATTTTGTTTATTATTTTTGATTAGTTTTTGATTTTTTATTTTATTAATATTGATCTGGTTTTTACTATCCTTTTGAGGCTTGCAATTTGTTTATTAATTTGAATCTGTTTTGTTGTAGTTTTATGTAGTGTCCTACTCATGTAAATAGTTCTGTTTGGATCTGATTCTGATTTTTTTTATTAATTTTGATCAGTTTTTGATTTTTTTATTAATATTGATATGATTTTTACTATCCTTTTGAAGCTTGCAATTTGTTTATTTTGTTTATTCATTTTGATCTGTTTTGTTGTAGTTTTATGTTGTGTCATACTCATGTAAATCGTTATGTTTGGATCTGATTTTGATTTTGTTTATTATTTTTGATTAGTTTTTGATTTTTTTTTTTTAATGTTGATCTGATTTTTCCTATCCTTTTGAGGCTTGCAATTTGTTTATTTTAATTATTCATTTTGATCTGTTTTGATGTAGTTTAATGTTATGTCATGCTTATGTAAATGGTTCTGTTTAGATCTGATTTTGATTTTGTTTATTATTTTTGATTAGTTTTTGATTTTTTATTTTATTAATATTGGTCTGATTTTTACTATCCATTTGAGGCTTGCAATTTGTTTATTAATATTAATCTGTTTTGTTGTAGTTTTATGTTGTGTCCTACTCATGTAAATAGTTCTGTTTGGATCTGATTTTAATTTTTTTTATTAATTTTGATCAATTTTTGATTTTTTTATTAACATTGAACTAATTTTTACTATCCTTTTGAGGCTTTACATTTGTTAATTTTGTTTATTGATTTTGATCTGTTTTGTTGTAGTTTTTAGTTGTGTCATACTCATGTAAATGGTTCTTTTTGGATCTGATTTTGATTTTGTTTATTATTTTTGATTAGTTTTTGATTTTTTATTTATTAATATTGATCGGATTTTTCCTATCCTTTTGAGGCTTGCAATTCGTTTATTTTATTGATACATTTTGATCTGTTTTGTTGTAGTTTTATGTTGTGTCATACTCATGTAAATGGTTATGTTTGGATCTGATTTTGATTTTGTTTATTATTTTTGATTACTTTTTGATTTTTTTTTATTAATCTTGATCTGATTTTTCCTATCCATTTGAGGCTTGCAATTTGTTTATTAATATTAATCTGTTTTGTTGTAGTTTTATGTTGTGTCCTACTCATGTAAATAGTTCTGTTTGGATCTGATTTTAATTTTTTTTATTAATTTTGATCAGTTTTTGATTTTTTTTATTAATATTGATCTGATTTTTACTATCTTTTTGAGGCTTTATATTTGTTTATTTTGTTTATTCATTTTGATCTGTTTTGTTGAAGTTTTATGTTGTGTCATACTCATGTAAATGATTCTGTTTGGATCTGATTTTGATTTTGTTTATTAATTTTGATCAGTTTTAGATTTTTTTTTTATTAATATTGAACTAATTTTTACTATCCTTTTGAGGCTTTACATTTGTTAATTATGTTTATTGATTTTGATCTGTTTTGTTGTAGTTTTTAGTTGTTTCATACTCATGTAAATTGTTCTTTTTGGATCTGATTTTGATTTTGTTTATTATTTTTGATTAGTTTTTGATTTTTTATTTTATTAATATTGATCTGGTTTTTACTATCCTTTTGAGGCTTGCAATTTGTTTATTAATTTTAATCTGTTTTGTTGTAGTTTTATGTTGTGTCCTACTCATGTAAATAGTTCTGTTTGGATCTGATTCTGATTTTTTTTTATTAATTTTGATCAGTTTTTGATTTTTTTATTAATATTGATCTGATTTTTACTATCCTTTTGAAGCTTGCAATTTGTTTATTTTGTTTATTCATTTTGATCTATTTTGTTGTAGTTTTATGTTGTGTCATACTCATGTAAATCGTTATGTTTGGATCTGATTTTGATTTTGTTTATTATTTTTGATTAGTTTTTGATTTTTTTTTTTTAATGTTGATCTGATTTTTCCTATCCTTTTGAGGCTTGCAATTTGTTTATTTTAATTATTCATTTTGATCTGTTTTGATGTAGTTTAATGTTATGTCATGCTTATGTAAATGGTTCTGTTTAGATCTGATTTTGATTTTGTTTATTATTTTTGATTAGTTTTTGATTTTTTATTTTACGAATATTGGTCTGATTTTTACTATCCATTTGAGGCTTGCAATTTGTTTCTTAATATTAATCTGTTTTGTTGTAGTTTTATGTTGTGTCCTACTCATGTAAATAGTTCTGTTTGGATCTGATTTTATTTTTTTTTATTAATTTTGATCAGTTTTTGATTTTTTTATTAACATTGATCTGATTTTTACTATCCTTTTGAAGCTTGCAATTTGTTTATTTTGTTTATTCATTTTGGTCTGTTTTATTGTAGTTTTATGTTGTGTCATACTCATGTAAATGGTTCTGTTTGGATCTGATTTTGATTTTGTTTATTAATTTTGATCAGTTTTAGATTTTTTTTTAGTAATATTGAACTAATTTTTACTATCCTTTTGAGGCTTTACATTTGTTAATTTTGTTTATTGATTTTGATCTGTTTTGTTGTATTTTTTAGTTGTGTCATACTCATGTAAATGGTTCTTTTTGGATCTGATTTTGATTTTTTTTATTATTTTTGATTAGTTTTTGATTTTTTATTTATTAATATTGATCGGATTTTACCTATCCTTTTGAGGCTTGCAATTCGTTTATTTTGTTTATACATTTTGATCTGTTTTGTTGTAGTTTTATGTTGTGTCATACTTATGTAAATGGTTATGTTTGGATCTGATTTTGATTTTGTTTATTTTTTTTGATTACTTTTTGATTTTTTTTTATTAATCTTGATCTGATTTTTCCTATCCATTTGAGGCTTGCAATTTGTTTATTAATATTAATCTGTTTTGTTGTAGTTTTATGTTGTGTCCTACTCATGTAAATAGTTCTGTTTGGATCTGATTTTAATTTTTTTTATTAATTTTGATCAGTTTTTGATTTTTTTTATTAATATTGATCTGATTTTTACTATCCTTTTGAGGCTTTATATTTGTTTATTTTGTTTATTCATTTTGATCTGTTTTGTTGTAGTTTTATGTTGTGTCATACTCATGTAAATGGTTCTGTTTGGATCTGATTTTGATTTTGTTTATTAATTTTGATCAGTTTTAGATTTTTTTTTTATTAATATTGAACTAATTTTTACTATCCTTTTGAGGCTTTACATTTGTTAATTATGTTTATTGATTTTGATCTGTTTTGTTGTAGTTTTTAGTTGTTTCATACTCATGTAAATGGTTCTGTTTGGATCTGATTTTGATTTTGTTTATTATTTTTGATTAGTTTTTGATTTTTTATTTTATTAATATTGATCTGGTTTTTACTATCCTTTTGAGGCTTGCAATTTGTTTATTTTGTTTATTCATTTTGATCTGTTTTGTTGTAGTTTTATGTTGTGTCATACTCATGTAAATCGTTATGTTTGGATCTGATTTTGATTTTGTTTATTATTTTTGATTAGTTTTTGATTTTTTTTTTTTAATGTTGATCTGATTTTTCCTATCCTTTTGAGGCTTGCAATTTGTTTATTTTAATTATTCATTTTGATCTGTTTTGATGTAGTTTAATGTTATGTCATGCTTATGTAAATGGTTCTGTTTAGATCTGATTTTGATTTTGTTTATTATTTTTGATTAGTTTTTGATTTTTTATTTTACGAATATTGGTCTGATTTTTACTATCCATTTGAGGCTTGCAATTTGTTTCTTAATATTAATCTGTTTTGTTGTAGTTTTATGTTGTGTCCTACTCATGTAAATAGTTCTGTTTGGATCTGATTTTATTTTTTTTTATTAATTTTGATCAGTTTTTGATTTTTTTATTAACATTGATCTGATTTTTACTATCCTTTTGAAGCTTGCAATTTGTTTATTTTGTTTATTCATTTTGGTCTGTTTTATTGTAGTTTTATGTTGTGTCATACTCATGTAAATGGTTCTGTTTGGATCTGATTTTGATTTTGTTTATTAATTTTGATCAGTTTTAGATTTTTTTTTAGTAATATTGAACTAATTTTTACTATCCTTTTGAGGCTTTACATTTGTTAATTTTGTTTATTGATTTTGATCTGTTTTGTTGTATTTTTTAGTTGTGTCATACTCATGTAAATGGTTCTTTTTGGATCTGATTTTGATTTTTTTTATTATTTTTGATTAGTTTTTGATTTTTTATTTATTAATATTGATCGGATTTTACCTATCCTTTTGAGGCTTGCAATTCGTTTATTTTGTTTATACATTTTGATCTGTTTTGTTGTAGTTTTATGTTGTGTCATACTTATGTAAATGGTTATGTTTGGATCTGATTTTGATTTTGTTTATTTTTTTTGATTACTTTTTGATTTTTTTTTATTAATCTTGATCTGATTTTTCCTATCCATTTGAGGCTTGCAATTTGTTTATTAATATTAATCTGTTTTGTTGTAGTTTTATGTTGTGTCCTACTCATGTAAATAGTTCTGTTTGGATCTGATTTTAATTTTTTTTATTAATTTTGATCAGTTTTTGATTTTTTTTATTAATATTGATCTGATTTTTACTATCCTTTTGAGGCTTTATATTTGTTTATTTTGTTTATTCATTTTGATCTGTTTTGTTGTAGTTTTATGTTGTGTCATACTCATGTAAATGGTTCTGTTTGGATCTGATTTTGATTTTGTTTATTAATTTTGATCAGTTTTAGATTTTTTTTTTATTAATATTGAACTAATTTTTACTATCCTTTTGAGGCTTTACATTTGTTAATTATGTTTATTGATTTTGATCTGTTTTGTTGTAGTTTTTAGTTGTTTCATACTCATGTAAATGGTTCTGTTTGGATCTGATTTTGATTTTGTTTATTATTTTTGATTAGTTTTTGATTTTTTATTTTATTAATATTGATCTGGTTTTTACTATCCTTTTGAGGCTTGCAATTTGTTTATTTTGTTTATTCATTTTGATCTGTTTTGTTGTAGTTTTATGTTGTGTCATACTCATGTAAATCGTTATGTTTGGATCTGATTTTGATTTTGTTTATTATTTTTGATTAGTTTTTGATTTTTTTTTTTTAATGTTGATCTGATTTTTCCTATCCTTTTGAGGCTTGCAATTTGTTTATTTTAATTATTCATTTTGATCTGTTTTGATGTAGTTTAATGTTATGTCATGCTTATGTAAATGGTTCTGTTTAGATCTGATTTTGATTTTGTTTATTATTTTTGATTAGTTTTTGATTTTTTATTTTATTAATATTGGTCTGATTTTTACTATCCATTTGAGGCTTGCAATTTGTTTATTAATATTAATCTGTTTTGTTGTAGTTTTATGTTGTGTCCTACTCATGTAAATAGTTCTGTTTGGATCTGATTTTAATTTTTTTTATTAATTTTGATCAATTTTTGATTTTTTTATTAACATTGAACTAATTTTTACTATCCTTTTGAGGCTTTACATTTGTTAATTTTGTTTATTGATTTTGATCTGTTTTGTTGTAGTTTTTAGTTGTGTCATACTCATGTAAATGGTTCTTTTTGGATCTGATTTTTCTTTTGTTTATACATTTTGATCTGTTTTGTTATAGTTTTATGTTGTGTCATACTCATGTAAATGGTTATGTTTGGATCTGATTTTGATTTTGTTTATTATTTTTGATTACTTTTTGATTTTTTTTTATTAATCTTGATCTGATTTTTCCTATCCTTTTGAGGCTTGCAATTTGTTTATTTTGTTTATTCATTTTGAATAGTTTTGATGTAGTTTAATGTTATGTCATGCTTATGTAAATGGTTCTGTTTAGATCTGATTTTTATTTTGTTTATTATTTTTGATTAGTTTTTGATTTTTTATTTTATTAATATTGATCTGATTTTTACTATCCTTTTGAGGCTTGCAATTTGTTTATTAATTTTAATCTGTTTTGTTGTAGTTTTATGTTGTGTCCTACTCATGTAAATAGTCCTGTTTGGATCTGATTTTGATTTTTTTTATTAATTTTGATCAGTTTTTGATTTTTTTTATTAATATTGATCTGATTTTTACTATCCTTTTGAGGCTTTATATTTGTTTATTTTGTTTATTCATTTTGATCTGTTTTGTTGTAGTTTTATGTTGTGTCATACTCATGTAAATGGTTCTGTTTGGATCTGATTTTGATTTTGTTTTATAATTTTGATCAGTTTTAGATTTTTTTTTATTAATATTGAACTAATTTTTACTATCCTTTTGAGGCTTTACATTTGTTAATTATGTTTATTGATTTTGATCTGTTTTGTTGTAGTTTTTAGTTGTTTCATACTCATGTAAATGGTTCTTTTTGGATCTGATTTTGATTTTGTTTATTATTTTTGATTAGTTTTTGATTTTTTAATTTATTAATATTGATCTGGTTTTTACTATCCTTTTGAGGCTTGCAATTTGTTTATTAATTTTAATCTGTTTTGTTGTAGTTTTATGTTGTGTCCTACTCATGTAAATAGTTCTGTTTGGATCTGATTCTGATTTTTTTTATTAATTTTGATCAGTTTTTGATTTTTTTATTAATATTGATCTGATTTTTACTATACTTTTGAAGCTTGCAATTTGTTTATTTTGTTTATTCATTTTGATTTGTTTTGTTGTAGTTTTAGGTTGTGTCATACTCATGTAAATCGTTATGTTTGGATCTGATTTTGATTTTGTTTATTTTTTTTGATTAGTTTTTGATTTTTTTTTTTTAATGTTGATCTGATTTTTCCTATCCTTTTGAGGCTTGCAATTTGATTATTTTAATTATTCATTTTGATCTGTTTTGATGTAGTTTAATGTTATGTCATGCTTATGTAAATGGTTCTGTTTAGATCTGATTTTGATTTTGTTTATTATTTTTGATTAGTTTTTGATTTTTTATTTTATTAATATTCGTCTGATTTTTACTATCCATTTGAGGCTTGCAATTTGTTTATTAATATTAATCTGTTTTGTTGTAGTTTTATGTTGTGTCCCACTCATGTAAATAGTTCTGTTTGGATCTGATTTTGATTTTTTTTATTAATTTTGATCAGTTTTTGATTTTTTTATCAATATTGATCTGATTTTTACTATCCTTTTGACGCTTGCAATTTGTTTATTTTGTTTATTCATTTTGATCTGTTTTGTAGTAGTTTTATGTTGTGTCATACTCATGTAAATCGTTATGTTTGGATCTGATTTTGATTTTGTTTATTATTTTTGATTAGTTTTTGATTATTTTTTTTTTAATGTTGATCTGATTTTTCCTATCCTTTTGAGGCTTGCAATTTGTTTATTTTGTTTATTCATTTTGATCTGTTTTGATGTAGTTTAATGTTATGTCATGCTCATGTAAATGGTTCTGTTTAGATCTGATTTTGATTTTGTTTATTATTTTTGATTAGTTTTTGATTTTTTATTTTATTAATATTGGTCTGATTTTTACTATCCATTTGAGGCTTGCAATTTGTTTATTAATATTAATCTGTTTTGTTGTATTTTTATGTTGTGTCCTACTCATGTAAATAGTTCTGTTTGGATCTGATTTTAATTTTTTTTATTAATTTTGATCAGTTTTTGATTTTTTTGTTAACATTCATCTGATTTTTACTATCCTTTTGAAGCTTGCAATTTGTTTATTTTGTTTATTCATTTTGGTCTGTTTTATTGTAGTTTTATGTTGTGTCATACTCATGTAAATGGTTCTGTTTGGATCTGATTTTGATTTTGTTTATTAATTTTGATCAGTTTTTGATTTTTTTTTTTAGTAATATTGAACTAATTTTTACTATCCTTTTGAGGCTTTACATTTGTTAATTTTGTTTATTGATTTTGATCTGTTTTGTTGTATTTTTTAGTTGTGTCATACTCATGTAAATGGTTCTTTTTGTATCTGATTTTGATTTTGTTTATTATTTTTGATTAGTTTTTGATTTTTTATTTATTAATATTGATCGGATTTTTCCTATCCCTTTGAGGCTTGCAATTCGTTTATTTTGTTTATACATTTTGATCTGTTTTGTTGTAGTTTTATGTTGTGTCATACTCATGTAAATGGTTATGTTTGGATCTGATTTTGATTTTGTTTATTATTTTTGATTACTTTTTAATTTTTTTTTTATTAATCTTGATCTGATTTTTCCTATCCTTTTGAGGCTTGCAATTTGTTTATTTTGTTTATTCATTTTGATTAGTTTTCATGTAGTTTAATGTTATGTCATGCTTATGTAAATGGTTCTGTTTAGATCTGATTTTGATTTTGTTTATTATTTTTGATTAGTTTTTGATTTTTTATTTTATTAATATTGATCTGATTTTTACTATCCTTTTGAGGCTTGCAATGTGTTTATTAATTTTAATCTGTTTTGTTGTAGTTTTATGTTGTGTCCCACTCATGTAAATAGTTCTGTTTGGATTTGATTTTGATTTTTTTTATTAATTTTGATCAGTTTTTGATTTTTTTATTAATATTGATCTGATTTTTACTATCCTTTTGACGCTTGCAATTTGTTTATTTTGTTTATTCATTTTGATCTGTTTTGTTGTAGTTTTATGTTGTGTCATACTCATGTAAATCGTTATGTTTGGATCTGATTTTGATTTTGTTTATTATTTTTGATTAGTTTTTGATTTTTTTTTTTTTAATGTTGATCTGATTTTTCCTATCCTTTTGAGGCTTGCAATTTGTTTATTTTGTTTATTCATTTAGATCTGTTTTGATGTAGTTTAATGTTATGTCATGCTTATGTAAATGGTTCTGTTTAGATCTGATTTTGATTTTGTTTATTATTTTTGATTAGTTTTTGATTTTTTATTTTATTAATATTGGTCTGATTTTTACTATCCATTTGAGGCTTGCAATTTGTTTATTAATATTAATCTGTTTTGTTGTAGTTTTATGTTGTGTCCTACTCATGTAAATAGTTCTGTTTGGATCTGATTTTAATTTTTTTTATTAATTTTGATCAGTTTTTGATTTTTTTATTAACATTGATCTGATTTTTACTATCCTTTTGAAGCTTGCAATTTGTTTATTTTGTTTATTCATTTTGGTTTGTTTTATTGTAGTTTTATGTTGTGTCATACTCATGTAAATAGTTCTGTTTGGATCTGATTTTGATTTTGTTTATTAATTTTGATTAGTTTTTGATTTTTTTTTTTTTAGTAATATTGAACTAATTTTTACTATCCTTTTGAGGCTTTACATTTGTTAATTTTGTTTATTGATTTTGATCTGTTTTGTTGTAGTTTTTAGTTGTGTCATACTCATGTAAATGGTTCTTTTTGGATCATATTTTTATTTTGTTTTTTATTTTTGATTAGTTTTTGATTTTTTATTTATTAATATTGATCGGATTTTTCCTATCCTTTTGAGGCTTGCAATTCGTTTATTTTGTTTATTCATTTTGATCTGTTTTGTTGTAGTTTTATGTTGTGTCATACTCATGTAATTGGTTATGTTTGGATCTGATTTTGATTTTGTTTATTATTTTTGATTACTTGTTGATTTTTTTTTTATTAATCTTGATCTGATTTTTCCTATCCTTTTGAGCCTTGCAATTTGTTTATTTTGTTTATTCATTTAGATCTGTTTTGATGTAGTTTAATGTTATGTCATGCTTCTGTAAATGGGTCTGTTTAGATCTGATTTTGATTTTGTTTATTATTTTTGATTAGTTTTTGATTTTTTATTTTATTAATATTGATCTGGTTTTTACTATCCTTTTGAGGCTTGCAATTTGTTTATTAATATTAATCTGTTTCGTTGTAGTTTTATGTTGTGTCCTACTCATGTAAATAGTTCTGTTTGGATCTGATTTTGATTTTTTTTATTAATTTTGATCAGTTTTTGATTTTTTTATTAACATTGATCTGATTTTTACTATCCTTTTGAAGCTTGCAATTTGTTTATTTTGTTTATTCATTTTGGTCTGTTTTATTGTAGTTTTATGTTGTGTCATACTCATGTAAATGGTTCTGTTTGGATCTGATTTTGATTTTGTTTATTAATTTTGATCAGTTTTTGATTTTTTTTTAGTAATATTGAACTAATTTTTACTATCCTTTTGAGGCTTTACATTTGTTAATTTTGTTTATTGATTTTGATCTGTTTTGTTGTAGTTTTTAGTTGTGTCATACTAATGTAAATGGTTCTTTTTGGATCTGATTTTGATTTTGTTTATTATTTTTGATTAGTTTTTGATTTTTTATTTATTAATATTGATCGGATTTTTCCTATCCTTTTGAGGCTTGCAATTCGTTTATTTTGTTTATTCATTTTGATCTGTTTTGTTGTAGTTTTATGTTGAGTCATACTCATGTAAATGGTTATATTTGGATCTGATTTTCATTTTGTTTATTATTTTTGATTACTTTTTGATTTTTTTTTTATTAATCTTGATCTGATTTTTCCTATCCTTTTGAGCCTTGCAATTTGTTTATTTTGTTTATTCATTTAGATCTGTTTTGATGTAGTTTAATGTTATGTCATGCTTATGTAAATGGTTCTGTTTAGATCTGATTTTGATTTTGTTTATTATTTTTTATTAGTTTTTGATTTTTTATTTTATTAATATTGATCTGGTTTTTAATATCCTTTTGAGGCTTGCAATTTGTTTATTAATATTAATCTGTTTTGTTGTAGTTTTATGTTGTGTCCTACTCATGTAAATAGTTCTGTTTGGATCTGATTTTGATTTTTTTTATTAATTTTGATCAGTTTTTGATTTTTTTATTAACATTGATCTGATTTTTACTATCCTTTTGAAGCTTGCAATTTGTTTATTTTGTTTTTTCATTTTGGTCTGTTTTATTGTAGTTTTATGTTGTGTCATACTCATGTAAATGGTTCTGTTTGGATCTGATTTTGATTTTGTTTTTTAATTTTGATCAGTTTTTGATTTTTTTTTTAGTAATATTGAACTAATTTTTACTATCCTTTTGAGGCTTAACATTTGTTAATTTTGTTTATTGATTTTGATCTATTTTGTTGTAGTTTTTAGTTGTGTCATACTCATGTAAATGGTTCTTTTTCGATCTGATTTTGATTTTGTTTATTATTTTTGATTAGTTTTTGATTTTTTATTTATTAATATTGATCGGATTTTTCCTATCCTTTTGAGGCTTGCAATTCGTTTATTTTGTTTATTCATTTTGATCTGTTTTGTTGTAGTTTTATGTTGTGTCATACTGAGTAAATGGTTATGTTTGGATCTGATTTTGATTTTGTTTATTATTTTTGATTACTTTTTGATTTTTTTTATTAATCTTGATCTGATTTTTCCTATCCTTTTGAGCCTTGCAATTTGTTTATTTTGTTTATTCATTTAGATCTGTTTTGATGTAGTTTAATGTTATGTCATGCTTATGTAAATGGGTCTGTTTAGATCTGATTTTGATTTTGTTTATTATTTTTGATTAGTTTTTGATTTTTTATTTTATTAATATTGATCTGGTTTTTACTATCCTTTTGAGGCTTGCAATTTGTTTATTAATATTAATCTGTTTCGTTGTAGTTTTATGTTGTGTCCTACTCATGTAAATAGTTCTGTTTGGATCTGATTTTGATTTTTTTTATTAATTTTGATCAGTTTTTGATTTTTTTATTAACATTGATCTGATTTTTACTATCCTTTTGAAGCTTGCAATTTGTTTATTTTGTTTATTCATTTTGGTCTGTTTTATTGTAGTTTTATGTTGTGTCATACTCATGTAAATGGTTCTGTTTGGATCTGATTTTGATTTTGTTTATTAATTTTGATCAGTTTTTGATTTTTTTTTAGTAATATTGAACTAATTTTTACTATCCTTTTGAGGCTTTACATTTGTTAATTTTGTTTATTGATTTTGATCTGTTTTGTTGTAGTTTTTAGTTGTGTCATACTAATGTAAATGGTTCTTTTTGGATCTGATTTTGATTTTGTTTATTATTTTTGATTAGTTTTTTATTTTTTATTTATTAATATTGATCGGATTTTTCCTATCCTTTTGAGGCTTGCAATTCGTTTATTTTGTTTATTCATTTTGATCTGTTTTGTTGTAGTTTTATGTTGAGTCATACTCATGTAAATGGTTATATTTTGATCTGATTTTGATTTTGTTTATTATTTTTGATTACTTTTTGATTTTTTTTTTATTAATCTTGATCTGATTTTTCCTATCCTTTTGAGCCTTGCAATTTGTTTATTTTGTTTATTCATTTAGATCTGTTTTGATGTAGTTTAATGTTATGTCATGCTTATGTAAATGGTTCTGTTTAGATCTGATTTTGATTTTGTTTATTATTTTTGATTAGTTTTTGATTTTTTATTTTATTAATATTGATCTGGTTTTTAATATCCTTTTGAGGCTTGCAATTTGTTTATTAATATTAATCTGTTTTGTTGTAGTTTTATGTTGTGTCCTACTCATGTAAATAGTTCTGTTTGGATCTGATTTTGATTTTTTTTTATTAATTTTGATCAGTTTTTGATTTTTTTATTAACATTGATCTGATTTTTACTATCCTTTTGAAGCTTGCAATTTGTTTATTTTGTTTATTCATTTTGGTCTGTTTTATTGTAGTTTTATGTTGTGTCATACTCATGTAAATGGTTCTGATTGGATCTGATTTTGATTTTGTTTATTAATTTTGATTAGTTTTTGGTTTTTTTTTTTAGTAATATTGAACTAATTTTTACTATCCTTTTGAGGCTTTACATTTGTTAATTTTGTTTATTGATTTTGATCTGTTTTGTTGTAGTTTTTAGTTGTGTCATACTCATGTAAATGGTTCTTTTTTGATCTGATTTTGATTTTATTTATTATTTTTGATTAGTTTTTTTATTTTTTATTTTAATAATATTGATCTGGTTTTTGCTATCCTTTTGAGGCTTGCAATTTGTTTATTAATTTTAATCTGTTTTGTTGTAGTTTTATGTTGTGTCCTACTCATGTAAATAGTTCTGTTTGGATCTGATTTTGATTTTTTTATTAAATTTGATCAGTTTTTGATTTTTTATTATTATTGATCTGATTTTTACTATCCTTTTGAAGCTTGCAATTTGTTTATTTTGTTTATTCATTTTGATCTGTTTTGTTGTAGTTTTATGTTGTGTCATACTCATGTAAATGGTTTTGTTTGGATCTGATTTTGATTTTGTTTATTAATTTTGATCAGTTTTTGATTTTTTTTTTATTAATATTGAACTAATTTTTACTATCCTTTTGAGGCTTTACATTTGTTAATTTTGTTTATTGATTTTGATCTGTTTTGTTGTAGTTTTTAGTTGTGTCATACTTATGTAAATGGTCCTTTTTGGATCTGATTTTGATTTTTTTTTATTATTTTTGATTAGTTTTTGATTTTTTATTTATTAATATTGATCGGACTTTTCCTATCCTTTTGAGGCTTGCAATTCGTTTATTTTGTTTATTCATTTTATTCTGTTTTGTTGTAGTTTTATGTTGTGTCATACTCATGTAAATGGTTATGTTTGGATCTGATTTTGATTTTGTTTATTATTTTTGATTAGTTTTTGACTTTTTTTTTTATTAATGTTGATCTGATTTTTCCTATCTTTTTGAGGCTTGCAATTTGTTTATTTTGTTTATTCATTTAGATCTGTTTTGATGTAGCTTAATGTTATGTCATGCTTATGTAAATGGTTCTGTTTTGATCTGATTTTGATTTTTTTTATTATTTTTGATTAGTTTTTGATTTTTTAGTTTATTAATATTGGTCTGATTTTTACTATCCTTTTGAGGCTTGCAATTTGTTTATTAATTTTAATCTGTTTTGTTGTAGTTTTATGTTGTGTCCTACTCATGTAAATAGTTCTGTTTGGATCTGATTTTGATTTTGTTTATTAATTTTGATCAGTTTTTGATTTTTTTTTTATTAATATTGAACTAATTTTTACTATCCTTTTGAGGCTTAACATTTGTTAATTTTGTTTATTGATTTTGATCTGTTTTGTTGTAGTTTATAGTTGTGTTATATTCATGTAAATGGTTCTTTTTGGATCTTATTTTGATTTTGTTTATTATTTTTGATTAGTTTTTGATTTTTTATTTATTAATATTGATCGGATTTTTCCTATCCTTTTGAGGCTTGCAATTCGTTTATTTTGTTTATTCATTTTGATCTGTTTTGTTGTAGTTTTATGTTGTGTCTTACTCATGTAAATGGTTATGTTTGGATCTGATTTTGATTTTTTTATTATTTTTGATTACTTTTTGATTTTTTTTTTATTAATCTTGATCTGATTTTTCCTATCCTTTTGAGCCTTGCAATTTGTTTATTTTGTTTATTCATTTTGAATAGTTTTGATGTAGTTTAATGTTATGTCATGCTTATGTAAATGGTTCTGTTTAGATCTGATTTTTATTTTGTTTATTATTTTTGATTAGTTTTTGATTTTTTATTTTATTAATATTGATCTGATTTTTACTATCCTTTTGAGGCTTGCAATTTGTTTATTAATTTTAATCTGTTTCGTTGTAGTTTTATGTTGTGTCCTACTCATGTAAATAGTTCTGTTTGGATCTGATTTTGATTTTTTTCATTAATTTTGATCAGTTTTTGATTTTTTTATTAACATTGATCTGATTTTTACTATCCTTTTGAAGCTTGCAATTTGTTTATTTTGTTTATTCATTTTGGTCTGTTTTATTATAGTTTTATGTTGTGTCATACTCATGTAAATGGTTCTGTTTGGATCTGATTTTGATTTTGTTTATTAATTTTGATCAGTTTTTGATTTTTTTTTTTAGTAATATTGAACTAATTTTTACTATCCTTTTGAGGCTTTACATTTGTTAATTTTGTTTATTGATTTTGATCTGTTTTGTTGTAGTTTTTAGTTGTGTCATACTCATGTAAATGGTTCTTTTTGGATCTGATTTTTATTTTGTTTATTATTTTTGATTAGTTTTTGATTTTTTATTTATTAATATTGATCGGATTTTTCCTATCCTTTTGAGGCTTGCAATTCGTTTATTTTGTTTATTCATTTTGATCTGTTTTGTTGTAGTTTTATGTTGTGTCATACTCATGTAATTGGTTATGTTTGGATCTGATTTTGATTTTGTTTATTATTTTTGATACTTTTTGATTTTTTTTTTATTAATCTTGATCTGATTTTTCCTATCCTTTTGAGCCTTGCAATTTGTTTATTTTGTTTATTCATTTAGATCTGTTTTGATGTAGTTTAATGTTATGTCATGCTTATGTAAATGGGTCTGTTTAGATCTGATTTTGATTTTGTTTATTATTTTTGATTAGTTTTTGATTTTTTATTTTATTAATATTGATCTGGTTTTTACTATCCTTTTGAGGCTTGCAATTTGTTTATTAATATTAATCTGTTTTGTTGTAGTTTTATGTTGTGTCCTACTCATGTAAATAGTTCTGTTTGGATCTAATTTTGATTTTTTTTATTAATTTTGATCAGTTTTTGATTTTTTTATTAACATTGATCTGATTTTTACTATCCTTTTAGAGCTTGCAATTTGTTTATTTTGTTTATTCGTTTTGGTCTGTTTTATTGTAGTTTTATGTTGTGTCATACTCATGTAAATGGTTCTGTTTGGATCTGATTTTGATTTTGTTTATTAATTTTGATCAGTTTTTGATTTTTTTTTAGTAATATTGAACTAATTTTTACTATCCTTTTGAGGCTTTACATTTGTTAATTTTGTTTATTGATTTTGATCTGTTTTGTTGTAGTTTTTAGTTGTGTCATACTAATGTAAATGGTTCTTTTTGGATCTGATTTTGATTTTGTTTATTATTTTTGATTAGTTTTTGATTTTTTATTTATTAATATTGATCGGATTTTTCCTATCCTTTTGAGGCTTGCAATTCGTTTATTTTGTTTATTCATTTTGATCTGTTTTGTTGTAGTTTTATGTTGAGTCATACTCATGTAAATGGTTATATTTGGATCTGATTTTGATTTTGTTTATTATTTTTGATTACTTTTTGATTTTTTTTTTATTAATCTTGACCTGATTTTTCCTATCCTTTTGAGCCTTGCAATTTGTTTATTTTGTTTATTCATTTAGATCTGTTTTGATGTAGTTTAATGTTATGTCATGCTTATGTAAATGGTGCTGTTTAGATCTGATTTTGATTTTGTTTATTATTTTTGATTAGTTTTTGATTTTTTATTTTATTAATATTGATCTGGTTTTTAATATCCTTTTGAGGCTTGCAATTTGTTTATTAATATTAATCTGTTTAGTTGTAGTTTTATGTTGTGTCCTACTCATGTAAATAGTTCTGTTTGGATCTAATTTTGATTTTTTTTATTAATTTTGATCAGTTTTTGATTTTTTTATTAACATTGATCTGATTTTTACTATCCTTTTGAAGCTTGCAATTTGTTTATTTTGTTTTTTCATTTTGGTCTGTTTTATTGTAGTTTTATGTTGTGTCATACTCATGTAAATGGTTCTGTTTGGATCTAATTTTGATTTTGTTTATTAATTTTGATCAGTTTTTGATTTTTTTTTTAGTAATATTGAACTAATTTTTACTATCCTTTTGAGGCTTTACATTTGTTAATTTTGTTTATTGATTTTGATCTGTTTTGTTGTAGTTTTTAGTTGTGTCATACTCATGTAAATGGTTCTTTTTGGATCTGATTTTGATTTTGTTTATTATTTTTGATTAGTTTTTGATTTTTTATTTATTAATATTGATCGGATTTTTCCTATCCTTTTGAGGCTTGCAATTCGTTTATTTTGTTTATTCATTTTGATCTGTTTTGTTGTAGTTTTATGTTGTGTCATACTCATGTAAATGGTTATGTTTGGATCTGATTTTGATTTTGTTTATTATTTTTGATTACTTTTTGATTTTTTTTATTAATCTTGATCTGATTTTTCCTATCCTTTTGAGGCTTTACATTTGTTAATTTTGTTTATTGATTTTGATCTGTTTTGTTGTAGTTTTTAGTTGTGTCATACTCATGTAAATGGTTCTTTTTTGATCTGATTTTGATTTTATTTATTATTTTTGATTAGTTTTTTTATTTTTTATTTTAATAATATTGATCTGGTTTTTGCTATCCTTTTGAGGCTTGCAATTTGTTTATTAATTTTAATCTGTTTTGTTGTAGTTTTATGTTGTGTCCTACTCATGTAAATAGTTCTGTTTGGATCTGATTTTGATTTTTTTATTAAATTTGATCAGTTTTTGATTTTTTATTAATATTGATCTGATTTTTACTATCCTTTTGAAGCTTGCAATTTGTTTATTTTGTTTATTCATTTTGATCTGTTTTGTTGTAGTTTTTTATGTTGTGTCATACTCATGTAAATGGTTTTGTTTGGATCTGATTTTGATTTTGTTTATTAATTTTGATCAGTTTTTGATTTTTTTTTTATTAATATTGAACTAATTTTTACTATCCTTTTGAGGCTTTACATTTGTTAATTTTGTTTATTGATTTTGATCTGTTTTGTTGTTGTTTTTAGTTGTGTCATACTTATGTAAATGGTCCTTTTTGGATCTGATTTTGATTTTTTTTTATTATTTTTGATTAGTTTTTGATTTTTTATTTATTAATATTGATCGGACTTTTCCTATCCTTTTGAGGCTTGCAATTCGTTTATTTTGTTTATTCATTTTATTCTGTTTTGTTGTAGTTTTATGTTGTGTCATACTCATGTAAATGGTTATGTTTGGATCTGATTTTGATTTTGTTTATTATTTTTGATTAATGTTGATCTGATTTTTCCTATCCTTTTGAGGCTTGCAATTTGTTTATTTTGTTTATTCATTCTGATCTGTTTTGATGTAGTTTAATATTATATCATGCTTATGTAAATGGTTCTGTTTAGATCTGATTTTGATTTTTTTTATTATTTTTGATTAGTTTTTGATTTTTTAGTTTATTAATATTGGTCTGATTTTTACTATCCTTTTGAGGCTTGCAATTTGTTTATTAATTTTAATCTGTTTTGTTGTAGTTTTATGTTGTGTCCTACTCATGTAAATAGTTCTGTTTGGATCTGATTTTGATTTTTTTTATTAATTTTGATCAGTTTTTGATTTTTTTATTAATATTGATCTGATTTTTACTGTCCTTTTGAGGCTTTACATTTGTTTATTTTGTTTATTCATTTTGATATGTTTTTTTGTAGTTTTATGTTGTGTCATACTCATGTAAATGGTTCTGTTTGGATCTGATTTTGATTTTGTTTTTTATTTTGATCAGTTTTTGATTTTTTTTTTTAGTAATATTGAACTAATTTTTACTATCCTTTTGAGGCTTTACATTTGTTAATTATGTTTATTGATTTTGATCTGTTTTGTTGTAGTTTTTAGTTGTTTCATACTCATGTAAATGGTTCTTTTTGGATCTGATTTTGATTTTGTTTATTATTTTTGATTAGTTTTTGATTTTTTAATTTATTAATATTGATCTGGTTTTTACTATCCTTTTGAGGCTTGCAATTTGTTTATTAATTTTAATCTGTTTTGTTGTAGTTTTATGTTGTGTCCTACTCATGTAAATAGTTCTGTTTGGATCTGATTCTGATTTTTTTTATTAATTTTGATCAGTTTTTGATTTTTTTATTAATATTGATCTGATTTTTACTATCCTTTTGAAGCTTGCAATTTGTTTATTTTGTTTATTCATTTTGATTTGTTTTGTTGTAGTTTTATGTTGTGTCATACTCATGTAAATCGTTATGTTTGGATCTGATTTTGATTTTGTTTATTTTTTTTGATTAGTTTTTGATTTTTTTTTTTTAATGTTGATCTGATTTTTCCTATCCTTTTGAGGCTTGCAATTTGATTATTTTAATTATTCATTTTGATCTGTTTTGATGTAGTTTAATGTTATGTCATGCTTATGTAAATGGTTCTGTTTAGATCTGATTTTGATTTTGTTTATTATTTTTGATTAGTTTTTGATTTTTTATTTTATTAATATTCGTCTGATTTTTACTATCCATTTGAGGCTTGCAATTTGTTTATTAATATTAATCTGTTTTGTTGTAGTTTTATGTTGTGTCCCACTCATGTAAATAGTTCTGTTTGGATCTGATTTTGATTTTTTTTATTAATTTTGATCAGTTTTTGATTTTTTTATCAATATTGATCTGATTTTTACTATCCTTTTGACGCTTGCAATTTGTTTATTTTGTTTATTCATTTTGATCTGTTTTGTAGTAGTTTTATGTTGTGTCATACTCATGTAAATCGTTATGTTTGGATCTGATTTTGATTTTGTTTATTATTTTTGATTAGTTTTTGATTATTTTTTTTTTAATGTTGATCTGATTTTTCCTATCCTTTTGAGGCTTGCAATTTGTTTATTTTGTTTATTCATTTTGATCTGTTTTGATGTAGTTTAATGTTATGTCATGCTCATGTAAATGGTTCTGTTTAGATCTGATTTTGATTTTGTTTATTATTTTTGATTAGTTTTTGATTTTTTATTTTATTAATATTGGTCTGATTTTTACTATCCATTTGAGGCTTGCAATTTGTTTATTAATATTAATCTGTTTTGTTGTATTTTTATGTTGTGTCCTACTCATGTAAATAGTTCTGTTTGGATCTGATTTTAATTTTTTTTATTAATTTTGATCAGTTTTTGATTTTTTTATTAACATTGATCTGATTTTTACTATCCTTTTGAAGCTTGCAATTTGTTTATTTTGTTTATTCATTTTGGTCTGTTTTATTGTAGTTTTATGTTGTGTCATACTCATGTAAATGGTTCTGTTTGGATCTGATTTTGATTTTGTTTATTAATTTTGATCAGTTTTTGATTTTTTTTTTAGTAATATTGAACTAATTTTTACTATCCTTTTGAGGCTTTACATTTGTTAATTTTGTTTATTGATTTTGATCTGTTTTGTTGTATTTTTTAGTTGTGTCATACTCATGTAAATGGTTCTTTTTGTATCTGATTTTGATTTTGTTTATTATTTTTGATTAGTTTTTGATTTTTTATTTATTAATATTGATCGGATTTTTCCTATCCCTTTGAGGCTTGCAATTCGTTTATTTTGTTTATACATTTTGATCTGTTTTGTTGTAGTTTTATGTTGTGTCATACTCATGTAAATGGTTATGTTTGGATCTGATTTTGATTTTGTTTATTATTTTTGATTACTTTTTAATTTTTTTTTATTAATCTTGATCTGATTTTTCCTATCCTTTTGAGGCTTGCAATTTGTTTATTTTGTTTATTCATTTTGATTAGTTTTCATGTAGTTTAATGTTATGTCATGCTTATGTAAATGGTTCTGTTTAGATCTGATTTTGATTTTGTTTATTATTTTTGATTAGTTTTTGATTTTTTATTTTATTAATATTGATCTGATTTTTACTATCCTTTTGAGGCTTGCAATGTGTATATTAATTTTAATCTGTTTTGTTGTAGTTTTATGTTGTGTCCCACTCATGTAAATAGTTCTGTTTGGATCTGATTTTGATTTTTTTTATTAATTTTGATCAGTTTTTGATTTTTTTATTAATATTGATCTGATTTTTACTATCCTTTTGACGCTTGCAATTTGTTTATTTTGTTTATTCATTTTGATCTGTTTTGTTGTAGTTTTATGTTGTGTCATACTCATGTAAATCGTTATGTTTGGATCTGATTTTGATTTTGTTTATTATTTTTGATTAGTTTTTGATTTTTTTTTTTTTAATGTTGATCTGATTTTTCCTATCCTTTTGAGGCTTGCAATTTGTTTATTTTGTTTATTCATTTAGATCTGTTTTGATGTAGTTTAATGTTATGTCATGCTTATGTAAATGGTTCTGTTTAGATCTGATTTTGATTTTGTTTATTATTTTTGATTAGTTTTTGATTTTTTATTTTATTAATATTGGTCTGATTTTTACTATCCATTTGAGGCTTGCAATTTGTTTATTAATATTAATCTGTTTTGTTGTAGTTTTATGTTGTGTCCTACTCATGTAAATAGTTCTGTTTGGATCTGATTTTAATTTTTTTTATTAATTTTGATCAGTTTTTGATTTTTTTATTAACATTGATCTGATTTTTACTATCCTTTTGAAGCTTGCAATTTGTTTATTTTGTTTATTCATTTTGGTTTGTTTTATTGTAGTTTTATGTTGTGTCATACTCATGTAAATGGTTCTGTTTGGATCTGATTTTGATTTTGTTTATTAATTTTGATCAGTTTTTGATTTTTTTTTTAGTAATATTGAACTAATTTTTACTATCCTTTTGAGGCTTTACATTTGTTAATTTTGTTTATTGATTTTGATCTGTTTTGTTGTAGTTTTTAGTTGTGTCATACTTATGTAAATGGTCCTTTTTGGATCTGATTTTGATTTTTTTTTATTATTTTTGATTAGTTTTTGATTTTTTATTTATTAATATTGATCGGACTTTTCCTATCCTTTTGAGGCTTGCAATTCGTTTATTTTGTTTATTCATTTTATTCTGTTTTGTTGTAGTTTTATGTTGTGTCATACTCATGTAAATCGTTATGTTTGGATCTGATTTTGATTTTGTTTATTATTTTTGATTAGTTTTTGATTTTTTTTTTTTTAATGTTGATCTGATTTTTCCTATCCTTTTGAGCCTTGCAATTTGTTTATTTTGTTTATTCATTTAGATCTGTTTTGATGTAGTTTAATGTTATGTCATGCTTATGTAAATGGTTCTGTTTAGATCTGATTTTGATTTTGTTTATTATTTTTGATTAGTTTTTGATTTTTTATTTTATTAATATTGGTCTGATTTTTACTATCCATTTGAGGCTTGCAATTTGTTTATTAATATTAATCTGTTTTGTTGTAGTTTTATGTTGTGTCCTACTCATGTAAATAGTTCTGTTTGGATCTGATTTTAATTTTTTTTATTAATTTTGATCAGTTTTTGATTTTTTTATTAACATTGATCTGATTTTTACTATCCTTTTGAAGCTTGCAATTTGTTTATTTTGTTTATTCATTTTGGTTTGTTTTATTGTAGTTTTATGTTGTGTCATACTCATGTAAATGGTTCTGTTTGGATCTGATTTTGATTTTGTTTATTAATTTTGATCAGTTTTTGATTTTTTTTTTAGTAATATTGAACTAATTTTTACTATCCTTTTGAGGCTTTACATTTGTTAATTTTGTTTATTGATTTTGATCTGTTTTGTTGTAGTTTTTAGTTGTGTCATACTAATGTAAATGGTTCTTTTTGGATCTGATTTTGATTTTGTTTATTATTTTTGATTAGTTTTTGATTTTTTATTTATTAATATTGATCGGATTTTTCCTATCCTTTTGAGGCTTGCAATTCGTTTATTTTGTTTATTCATTTTGATCTGTTTTGTTGTAGTTTTATGTTGAGTCATACTCATGTAAATGGTTATATTTGGATCTGATTTTGATTTTGTTTATTATTTTTGATTACTTTTTGATTTTTTTTTTATTAATCTTGATCTGATTTTTCCTATCCTTTTGAGCCTTGCAATTTGTTTATTTTGTTTATTCATTTAGATCTGTTTTGATGTAGTTTAATGTTATGTCATGCTCATGTAAATGGTTCTGTTTAGATCTGATTTTGATTTTGTTTATTATTTTTGATTAGTTTTTGATTTTTTATTTTATTAATATTGGTCTGATTTTTACTATCCATTTGAGGCTTGCAATTTGTTTATTAATATTAATCTGTTTTGTTGTATTTTTATGTTGTGTCCTACTCATGTAAATAGTTCTGTTTGGATCTGATTTTAATTTTTTTTATTAATTTTGATCAGTTTTTGATTTTTTTATTAACATTGATCTGATTTTTACTATCCTTTTGAAGCTTGCAATTTGTTTATTTTGTTTATTCATTTTGGTCTGTTTTATTGTAGTTTTATGTTGTGTCATACTCATGTAAATGGTTCTGTTTGGATCTGATTTTGATTTTGTTTATTAATTTTGATCAGTTTTTGATTTTTTTTTTAGTAATATTGAACTAATTTTTACTATCCTTTTGAGGCTTTACATTTGTTAATTTTGTTTATTGATTTTGATCTGTTTTGTTGTATTTTTTAGTTGTGTCATACTCATGTAAATGGTTCTTTTTGTATCTGATTTTGATTTTGTTTATTATTTTTGATTAGTTTTTGATTTTTTATTTATTAATATTGATGGATTTTTCCTATCCCTTTGAGGCTTGCAATTCGTTTATTTTGTTTATACATTTTGATCTGTTTTGTTGTAGTTTTATGTTGTGTCATACTCATGTAAATGGTTATGTTTGGATCTGATTTTGATTTTGTTTATTATTTTTGATTACTTTTTAATTTTTTTTTTATTAATCTTGATCTGATTTTTCCTATCCTTTTGAGGCTTGCAATTTGTTTATTTTGTTTATTCATTTTGATTAGTTTTCATGTAGTTTAATGTTATGTCATGCTTATGTAAATGGTTCTGTTTAGATCTGATTTTGATTTTGTTTATTATTTTTGATTAGTTTTTGATTTTTTATTTTATTAATATTGATCTGATTTTTACTATCCTTTTGAGGCTTGCAATGTGTTTATTAATTTTAATCTGTTTTGTTGTAGTTTTATGTTGTGTCCCACTCATGTAAATAGTTATGTTTGGATCTGATTTTGATTTTTTTTATTAATTTTGATCAGTTTTTGATTTTTTTATTAATATTGATCTGATTTTTACTATCCTTTTGACGCTTGCAATTTGTTTATTTTGTTTATTCATTTTGATCTGTTTTGTTGTAGTTTTATGTTGTGTCATACTCATGTAAATCGTTATGTTTGGATCTGATTTTGATTTTGTTTATTATTTTTGATTAGTTTTTGATTTTTTTTTTTAATGTTGATCTGATTTTTCCTATCCTTTTGAGGCTTGCAATTTGTTTATTTTGTTTATTCATTTAGATCTGTTTTGATGTAGTTTAATGTTATGTCATGCTTATGTAAATGGTTCTGTTTAGATCTGATTTTGATTTTGTTTATTATTTTTGATTAGTTTTTGATTTTTTATTTTATTAATATTGGTCTGATTTTTACTATCCATTTGAGGCTTGCAATTTGTTTATTAATATTAATCTGTTTTGTTGTAGTTTTATGTTGTGTCCTACTCATGTAAATAGTTCTGTTTGGATCTGATTTTAATTTTTTTTATTAATTTTGATCAGTTTTTGATTTTTTTATTAACATTGATCTGATTTTTACTATCCTTTTGAAGCTTGCAATTTGTTTATTTTGTTTATTCATTTTGGTTTGTTTTATTGTAGTTTTATGTTGTGTCATACTCATGTAAATGGTTCTGTTTGGATCTGATTTTGATTTTGTTTATTAATTTTGATCAGTTTTTGATTTTTTTTTTAGTAATATTGAACTAATTTTTACTATCCTTTTGAGGCTTAACATTTGTTAATTTTGTTTATTGATTTTGATCTGTTTTGTTGTAGTTTTTAGTTGTGTCATACTCATGTAAATGGTTCTTTTTGGATCTGATTTTGATTTTGTTTATTATTTTTGATTAGTTTTTGATTTTTTATTTATTAATATTGATCGGATTTTTCCTATCCTTTTGAGGCTTGCAATTCGTTTATTTTGTTTATTCATTTTGATCTGTTTTGTTGTAGTTTTATGTTGTGTCATACTGAGTAAATGGTTATGTTTGGATCTGATTTTGATTTTGTTTATTATTTTTGATTACTTCTTGATTTTTTTTATTAATCTTGATCTGATTTTTCCTATCCTTTTGAGCCTTGCAATTTGTTTATTTTGTTTATTCATTTAGATCTGTTTTGATGTAGTTTAATGTTATGTCATGCTTATGTAAATGGGTCTGTTTAGATCTGATTTTGATTTTGTTTATTATTTTTGATTAGTTTTTGATTTTTTATTTTATTAATATTGATCTGGTTTTTACTATCCTTTTGAGGCTTGCAATTTGTTTATTAATATTAATCTGTTTCGTTGTAGTTTTATGTTGTGTCCTACTCATGTAAATAGTTCTGTTTGGATCTGATTTTGATTTTTTTTATTAATTTTGATCAGTTTTTGATTTTTTTATTAACATTAATCTGATTTTTACTATCCTTTTGAAGCTTGCAATTTGTTTATTTTGTTTATTCATTTTGGTCTGTTTTATTGTAGTTTTATGTTGTGTCATACTCATGTAAATGGTTCTGTTTGGATCTGATTTTGATTTTGTTTATTAATTTTGATCAGTTTTTGATTTTTTTTTAGTAATATTGAACTAATTTTTACTATCCTTTTGAGGCTTTACATTTGTTAATTTTGTTTATTGATTTTGATCTGTTTTGTTGTAGTTTTTAGTTGTGTCATACTAATGTAAATGGTTCTTTTTGGATCTGATTTTGATTTTGTTTATTATTTTTGATTAGTTTTTGATTTTTTATTTATTAATATTGATCGGATTTTTCCTATCCTTTTGAGGCTTGCAATTCGTTTATTTTGTTTATTCATTTTGATCTGTTTTGTTGTAGTTTTATGTTGAGTCATACTCATGTAAATGGTTATATTTGGATCTGATTTTGATTTTGTTTATTATTTTTGATTACTTTTTGATTTTTTTTTTATTAATCTTGATCTGATTTTTCCTATCCTTTTGAGCCTTGCAATTTGTTTATTTTGTTTATTCATTTAGATCTGTTTTGATGTAGTTTAATGTTATGTCATGCTTATGTAAATGGTTCTGTTTAGATCTGATTTTGATTTTGTTTATTATTTTTTATTAGTTTTTGATTTTTTATTTTATTAATATTGATCTGGTTTTTAATATCCTTTTGAGGCTTGCAATTTGTTTATTAATATTAATCTGTTTTGTTGTAGTTTTATGTTGTGTCCTACTCATGTAAATAGTTCTGTTTGGATCTGATTTTGATTTTTTTTATTAATTTTGATCAGTTTTTGATTTTTTTATTAACATTGATCTGATTTTTACTATCCTTTTGAAGCTTGCAATTTGTTTATTTTGTTTTTTCATTTTGGTCTGTTTTATTGTAGTTTTATGTTGTGTCATACTCATGTAAATGGTTCTGTTTGGATCTGATTTTGATTTTGTTTATTAATTTTGATCAGTTTTTGATTTTTTTTTTAGTAATATTGAACTAATTTTTACTATCCTTTTGAGGCTTTACATTTGTTAATTTTGTTTATTGATTTTGATCTGTTTTGTTGTAGTTTTTAGTTGTGTCATACTCATGTAAATGGTTCTTTTTGGATCTGATTTTGATTTTGTTTATTATTTTTGATTAGTTTTTGATTTTTTATTTATTAATATTGATCGGATTTTTCCTATCCTTTTGAGGCTTGCAATTCGTTTATTTTGTTTATTCATTTTGATCTGTTTTGTTGTAGTTTTATGTTGTGTCATACTGAGTAAATGGTTATGTTTGGATCTGATTTTGATTTTGTTTATTATTTTTGATTAGTTTTTGATTTTTTATTTATTAATATTGATCGGATTTTTCCTATCCTTTTGAGGCTTGCAATTCGTTTATTTTGTTTATTCATTTTGATCTGTTTTGTTGTAGTTTTATGTTGTGTCATACTGAGTAAATGGTTATGTTTGGATCTGATTTTGATTTTGTTTATTATTTTTGATTACTTCTTGATTTTTTTTATTAATCTTGATCTGATTTTTCCTATCCTTTTGAGCCTTGCAATTTGTTTATTTTGTTTATTCATTTAGATCTGTTTTGATGTAGTTTAATGTTATGTCATGCTTATGTAAATGGGTCTGTTTAGATCTGATTTTGATTTTGTTTATTATTTTTGATTAGTTTTTGATTTTTTATTTTATTAATATTGATCTGGTTTTTACTATCCTTTTGAGGCTTGCAATTTGTTTATTAATATTAATCTGTTTCGTTGTAGTTTTATGTTGTGTCCTACTCATGTAAATAGTTCTGTTTGGATCTGATTTTGATTTTTTTTATTAATTTTGATCAGTTTTTGATTTTTTTATTAACATTAATCTGATTTTTACTATCCTTTTGAAGCTTGCAATTTGTTTATTTTGTTTATTCATTTTGGTCTGTTTTATTGTAGTTTTATGTTGTGTCATACTCATGTAAATGGTTCTGTTTGGATCTGATTTTGATTTTGTTTATTAATTTTGATCAGTTTTTGATTTTTTTTTAGTAATATTGAACTAATTTTTACTATCCTTTTGAGGCTTTACATTTGTTAATTTTGTTTATTGATTTTGATCTGTTTTGTTGTAGTTTTTAGTTGTGTCATACTAATGTAAATGGTTCTTTTTGGATCTGATTTTGATTTTGTTTATTATTTTTGATTAGTTTTTGATTTTTTATTTATTAATATTGATCGGATTTTTCCTATCCTTTTGAGGCTTGCAATTCGTTTATTTTGTTTATTCATTTTGATCTGTTTTGTTGTAGTTTTATGTTGAGTCATACTCATGTAAATGGTTATATTTGGATCTGATTTTGATTTTGTTTATTATTTTTGATTACTTTTTGATTTTTTTTTTATTAATCTTGATCTGATTTTTCCTATCCTTTTGAGCCTTGCAATTTGTTTATTTTGTTTATTCATTTAGATCTGTTTTGATGTAGTTTAATGTTATGTCATGCTTATGTAAATGGTTCTGTTTAGATCTGATTTTGATTTTGTTTATTATTTTTTATTAGTTTTTGATTTTTTATTTTATTAATATTGATCTGGTTTTTAATATCCTTTTGAGGCTTGCAATTTGTTTATTAATATTAATCTGTTTTGTTGTAGTTTTATGTTGTGTCCTACTCATGTAAATAGTTCTGTTTGGATCTGATTTTGATTTTTTTTATTAATTTTGATCAGTTTTTGATTTTTTTATTAACATTGATCTGATTTTTACTATCCTTTTGAAGCTTGCAATTTGTTTATTTTGTTTTTTCATTTTGGTCTGTTTTATTGTAGTTTTATGTTGTGTCATACTCATGTAAATGGTTCTGTTTGGATCTGATTTTGATTTTGTTTATTAATTTTGATCAGTTTTTGATTTTTTTTTTAGTAATATTGAACTAATTTTTACTATCCTTTTGAGGCTTTACATTTGTTAATTTTGTTTATTGATTTTGATCTGTTTTGTTGTAGTTTTTAGTTGTGTCATACTCATGTAAATGGTTCTTTTTGGATCTGATTTTGATTTTGTTTATTATTTTTGATTAGTTTTTGATTTTTTATTTATTAATATTGATCGGATTTTTCCTATCCTTTTGAGGCTTGCAATTCGTTTATTTTGTTTATTCATTTTGATCTGTTTTGTTGTAGTTTTATGTTGTGTCATACTGAGTAAATGGTTATGTTTGGATCTGATTTTGATTTTGTTTATTATTTTTGATTACTTTTTGATTTTTTTTATTAATCTTGATCTGATTTTTCCAATCCTTTTGAGCCTTGCAATTTGTTTATTTTGTTTATTCATTTAGATCTGTTTTGATGTAGTTTAATGTTATGTCATGCTTATGTAAATGGGTCTGTTTAGATCTGATTTTGATTTTGTTTATTATTTTTGATTAGTTTTTGATTTTTTATTTTATTAATATTGATCTGGTTTTTACTATCCTTTTGAGGCTTGCAATTTGTTTATTAATATTAATCTGTTTCGTTGTAGTTTTATGTTGTGTCCTACTCATGTAAATAGTTCTGTTTGGATCTGATTTTGATTTTTTTTATTAATTTTGATCAGTTTTTGATTTTTTTATTAACATTGATCTGATTTTTACTATCCTTTTGAAGCTTGCAATTTGTTTATTTTGTTTATTCATTTTGGTCTGTTTTATTGTAGTTTTATGTTGTGTCATACTCATGTAAATGGTTCTGTTTGGATCTGATTTTGATTTTGTTTATTAATTTTGATCAGTTTTTGATTTTTTTTTAGTAATATTGAACTAATTTTTACTATACTTTTGAGGCTTTACATTTGTTAATTTTGTTTATTGATTTTGATCTGTTTTGTTGTAGTTTTTAGTTGTGTCATACTAATGTAAATGGTTCTTTTTGGATCTGATTTTGATTTTGTTTATTATTTTTGATTAGTTTTTGATTTTTTATTTATTAATATTGATCGGATTTTTCCTATCCTTTTGAGGCTTGCAATTCGTTTATTTTGTTTATTCATTTTGATCTGTTTTGTTGTAGTTTTATGTTGAGTCATACTCATGTAAATGGTTATATTTGGATCTGATTTTGATTTTGTTTATTATTTTTGATTACTTTTTGATTTTTTTTTTATTAATCTTGATCTGATTTTTCCTATCCTTTTGAGCCTTGCAATTTGTTTATTTTGTTTATTCATTTAGATCTGTTTTGATGTAGTTTAATGTTATGTCATGCTTATGTAAATGGTTCTGTTTAGATCTGATTTTGATTTTGTTTATTATTTTTTATTAGTTTTTGATTTTTTATTTTATTAATATTGATCTGGTTTTTAATATCCTTTTGAGGCTTGCAATTTGTTTATTAATATTAATCTGTTTTGTTGTAGTTTTATGTTGTGTCCTACTCATGTAAATAGTTCTGTTTGGATCTGATTTTGATTTTTTTTATTAATTTTGATCAGTTTTTGATTTTTTTATTAACATTGATCTGATTTTTACTATCCTTTTGAAGCTTGCAATTTGTTTATTTTGTTTTTTCATTTTGGTCTGTTTTATTGTAGTTTTATGTTGTGTCATACTCATGTAAATGGTTCTGTTTGGATCTGATTTTGATTTTGTTTATTAATTTTGATCAGTTTTTGATTTTTTTTTTAGTAATATTGAACTAATTTTTACTATCCTTTTGAGGCTTTACATTTGTTAATTTTGTTTATTGATTTTGATCTGTTTTGTTGTAGTTTTTAGTTGTGTCATACTCATGTAAATGGTTCTTTTTGGATCTGATTTTGATTTTGTTTATTATTTTTGATTAGTTTTTGATTTTTTATTTATTAATATTGATCGGATTTTTCCTATCCTTTTGAGGCTTGCAATTCGTTTATTTTGTTTATTCATTTTGATCTGTTTTGTTGTAGTTTTATGTTGTGTCATACTGAGTAAATGGTTATGTTTGGATCTGATTTTGATTTTGTTTATTATTTTTGATTACTTTTTGATTTTTTTTATTAATCTTGATCTGATTTTTCCAATCCTTTTGAGCCTTGCAATTTGTTTATTTTGTTTATTCATTTAGATCTGTTTTGATGTAGTTTAATGTTATGTCATGCTTATGTAAATGGGTCTGTTTAGATCTGATTTTGATTTTGTTTATTATTTTTGATTAGTTTTTGATTTTTTATTTTATTAATATTGATCTGGTTTTTACTATCCTTTTGAGGCTTGCAATTTGTTTATTAATATTAATCTGTTTCGTTGTAGTTTTATGTTGTGTCCTACTCATGTAAATAGTTCTGTTTGGATCTGATTTTGATTTTTTTTATTAATTTTGATCAGTTTTTGATTTTTTTTATTAACATTGATCTGATTTTTACTATCCTTTTGAAGCTTGCAATTTGTTTATTTTGTTTATTCATTTTGGTCTGTTTTATTGTAGTTTTATGTTGTGTCATACTCATGTAAATGGTTCTGTTTGGATCTGATTTTGATTTTGTTTATTAATTTTGATCAGTTTTTGATTTTTTTTTAGTAATATTGAACTAATTTTTACTATCCTTTTGAGGCTTTACATTTGTTATTTTTGTTTATTGATTTTGATCTGTTTTGTTGTAGTTTTTAGTTGTGTCATACTAATGTAAATGGTTCTTTTTGGATCTGATTTTGATTTTGTTTATTATTTTTGATTAGTTTTTTATTTTTTATTTATTAATATTGATCGGATTTTTCCTATCCTTTTGAGGCTTGCAATTCGTTTATTTTGTTTATTCATTTTGATCTGTTTTGTTGTAGTTTTATGTTGAGTCATACTCATGTAAATGGTTATATTTTGATCTGATTTTGATTTTGTTTATTATTTTTGATTACTTTTTGATTTTTTTTTTATTAATCTTGATCTGATTTTTCCTATCCTTTTGAGCCTTGCAATTTGTTTATTTTGTTTATTCATTTAGATCTGTTTTGATGTAGTTTAATGTTATGTCATGCTTATGTAAATGGTTCTGTTTAGATCTGATTTTGATTTTGTTTATTATTTTTGATTAGTTTTTGATTTTTTATTTTATTAATATTGATCTGGTTTTTAATATCCTTTTGAGGCTTGCAATTTGTTTATTAATATTAATCTGTTTTGTTGTAGTTTTATGTTGTGTCCTACTCATGTAAATAGTTCTGTTTGGATCTGATTTTGATTTTTTTTATTAATTTTGATCAGTTTTTGATTTTTTTATTAACATTGATCTGATTTTTACTATCCTTTTGAAGCTTGCAATTTGTTTATTTTGTTTATTCATTTTGGTCTGTTTTATTGTAGTTTTATGTTGTGTCATACTCATGTAAATGGTTCTGATTGGATCTGATTTTGATTTTGTTTATTAATTTTGATTAGTTTTTGATTTTTTTTTTTAGTAATATTGAACTAATTTTTACTATCCTTTTGAGGCTTTACATTTGTTAATTTTGTTTATTGATTTTGATCTGTTTTGTTGTAGTTTTTAGTTGTGTCATACTCATGTAAATGGTTCTAATTTGATCTGATTTTGATTTTATTTATTATTTTTGATTAGTTTTTTTATTTTTTATTTTAATAATATTGATCTGGTTTTTGCTATCCTTTTGAGGCTTGCAATTTGTTTATTAATTTTAATCTGTTTTGTTGTAGTTTTATGTTGTGTCCTACTCATGTAAATAGTTCTGTTTGGATCTGATTTTGATTTTTTTATTAAATTTGATCAGTTTTTGATTTTTTATTAATATTGATCTGATTTTTACTATCCTTTTGAAGCTTGCAATTTGTTTATTTTGTTTATTCATTTTGATCTGTTTTGTTGTAGTTTTATGTTGTGTCATACTCATGTAAATGGTTTTGTTTGGATCTGATTTTGATTTTGTTTATTAATTTTGATCAGTTTTTGATTTTTTTTTTATTAATATTGAACTAATTTTTACTATCCTTTTGAGGCTTTACATTTGTTAATTTTGTTTATTGATTTTGATCTGTTTTGTTGTAGTTTTTAGTTGTGTCATACTTATGTAAATGGTCCTTTTTCGATCTGATTTTGATTTTTTTTTATTATTTTTGATTAGTTTTTGATTTTTTATTTATTAATATTGATCGGACTTTTCCTATCCTTTTGAGGCTTGCAATTCGTTTATTTTGTTTATTCATTTTATTCTGTTTTGTTGTAGTTTTATGTTGTGTCATACTCATGTAAATGGTTATGTTTGGATCTGATTTTGATTTTGTTTATTATTTTTGATTAGTTTTTGACTTTTTTTTTTATTAAAGTTGATCTGATTTTTCCTATCCTTTTGAGGTTTGCAATTTGTTTATTTTGTTTATTCATTCTGATCTGTTTTGATGTAGCTTAATGTTATGTCATGCTTATGTAAATGGTTCTGTTTTGATCTGATTTTGATTTTTTTTATTATTTTTGATTAGTTTTTGATTTTTTAGTTTATTAATATTGGTCTGATTTTTACTATCCTTTTGAGGCTTGCAATTTGTTTATTAATTTTAATCTGTTTTGTTGTAGTTTTATGTTGTGTCCTACTCATGTAAATAGTTCTGTTTGGATCTGATTTTGATTTTTTTTATTAATTTTGATCAGTTTTTGATTTTTTTATTAATATTGATCTGATTTTTACTGTCCTTTTGAGGCTTTACATTTGTTTATTTTGTTTATTCATTTTGATATGTTTTTTTGTAGTTTTATGTTGTGTCATACTCATGTAAATGGTTCTGTTTGGATCTGATTTTGATTTTGTTTTTTAATTTTGATCAGTTTTTGATTTTTTTTTAGTAATATTGAACTAATTTTTACTATCCTTTTGAGGCTTAACATTTGTTAATTTTGTTTATTGATTTTGATCTGTTTTGTTGTAGTTTATAGTTGTGTTATATTCATGTAAATGGTTCTTTTTGGATCTTATTTTGATTTTGTTTATTATTTTTGATTAGTTTTTGATTTTTTATTTATTAATATTGATCGGATTTTTCCTATCCTTTTGAGGCTTGCAATTCGTTTATTTTGTTTATTCATTTTGATCTGTTTTGTTGTAGTTTTATGTTGTGTCATACTCATGTAAATGGTTATGTTTGGATCTGATTTTGATTTTGTTTATTATTTTTGATTACTTTTTGATTTTTTTTTTTATTAATCTTGATCTGATTTTTCCTATCCTTTTGAGCCTTGCAATTTGTTTATTTTGTTTATTCATTTAGATATGTTTTGATGTAGTTTAATGTTATGTCATGCTTATGTAAATGGTTCTGTTTAGATCTGATTTTGATTTTTTTTATTATTTTTGATTAGTTTTTGATTTTTTATTTTATTAATATTGGTCTGATTTTTACTATCTTTTTTAGGCTTGCAATTTGTTTATTAATTTTAATCTGTTTTGTTGTAGTTTTATGTTGTGTCCTACTCATGTAAATAGTTTTGTTTGGATCTGTTTTTGATTTTTTTTTATTAATTTTGATTAGTTTTTGATTTTTTTTATTAATACTGATCTGATTTTTAATATCCTTTTGAGTCTTTACATTTGTTTATTTTGTTTATTCATTTTGATCTGTTTTTTTGTAGTTTTATGTTGTGTCATACTCATGTAAATGGTTCTGTTTGGATCTGATTTTGATTTTGTTTTTTAATTTTGATCAGTTTTTGATTTTTTTTTAGTAATATTGAACTAATTTTTACTATCCTTTTGAGGCTTAACATTTGTTAATTTTGTTTATTGATTTTGATCTGTTTTGTTGTAGTTTTTAGTTGTGTCATATTCATGTAAATGGTTCTTTTTGGATCTTATTTTGATTTTGTTTATTATTTTTGATTAGTTTTTGATTTTTTATTTATTAATATTGATCGGATTTTTCCTATCCTTTTGAGGCTTGCAATTCGTTTATTTTGTTTATTCATTTTGATCTGTTTTGTTGTAGTTTTATGTTGTGTCTTACTCATGTAAATGGTTATGTTTGGATCTGATTTTGATTTTTTTATTATTTTTGATTACTTTTTGATTTTTTTTTTATTAATCTTGATCTGATTTTTCCTATCCTTTTGAGGCTTGCAATTTGTTTATTTTGTTTATTCATTTTGAATAGTTTTGATGTAGTTTAATGTTATGTCATGCTTATGTAAATGGTTCTGTTTAGATCTGATTTTGATTTTGTTTATTATTTTTGATTAGTTTTTGATTTTTTATTTTATTAATATTGATCTGATTTTTACTATCCTTTTGAGGCTTGCAATTTGTTTATTAATATTAATCTGTTTCGTTGTAGTTTTATGTTGTGTCCTACTCATGTAAATAGTTCTGTTTGGATCTGATTTTGATTTTTTTCATTAATTTTGATCAGTTTTTGATTTTTTTATTAACATTGATCTGATTTTTACTATCCTTTTGAAGCTTGCAATTTGTTTATTTTGTTTATTCATTTTGGTCTGTTTTATTGTAGTTTTATGTTGTGTCATACTCATGTAAATGGTTCTGTTTGGATCTGATTTTGATTTTGTTTATTAATTTTGATCAGTTTTTGATTTTTTTTTTTTTTAGTAATATTGAACTAATTTTTACTATCCTTTTGAGGCTTTACATTTGTTAATTTTGTTTATTGATTTTGATCTGTTTTGTAGTAGTTTTTAGTTGTGTCATACTCATGTAAATGGTTCTTTTTGGATCTGATTTTTATTTTGTTTATTATTTTTGATTAGTTTTTGATTTTTTATTTATTAATATTGATCGGATTTTTCCTATCCTTTTGAGGCTTGCAATTCGTTTATTTTGTTTATTCATTTTGATCTGTTTTGTTGTAGTTTTATGTTGTGTCATACTCATGTAATTGGTTATGTTTGGATCTGATTTTGATTTTGTTTATTATTTTTGATTACTTTTTGATTTTTTTTTTATTAATCTTGATCTGATTTTTCCTATCCTTTTGAGCCTTGCAATTTGTTTATTTTGTTTATTCATTTAGATCTGTTTTGATGTAGTTTAATGTTATGTCATGCTTATGTAAATGGGTCTGTTTAGATCTGATTTTGATTTTGTTTATTATTTTTGATTAGTTTTTGATTTTTTATTTTATTAATATTGATCTGGTTTTTACTATCCTTTTGAGGCTTGCAATTTGTTTATTAATATTAATCTGTTTCGTTGTAGTTTTATGTTGTGTCCTACTCATGTAAATAGTTCTGTTTGGATCTGATTTTGATTTTTTTTATTAATTTTGATCAGTTTTTGATTTTTTTATTAACATTGATCTGATTTTTACTATCCTTTTGAAGCTTGCAATTTGTTTATTTTGTTTATTCATTTTGGTCTGTTTTATTGTAGTTTTATGTTGTGTCATACTCATGTAAATGGTTCTGTTTGGATCTGATTTTGATTTTGTTTATTAATTTTGATCAGTTTTTGATTTTTTTTTAGTAATATTGAACTAATTTTTACTATCCTTTTGAGGCTTTACATTTGTTAATTTTGTTTATTGATTTTGATCTGTTTTGTTGTAGTTTTTAGTTGTGTCATACTAATGTAAATGGTTCTTTTTGGATCTGATTTTGATTTTGTTTATTATTTTTGATTAGTTTTTGATTTTTTATTTATTAATATTGATCGGATTTTTCCTATCCTTTTGAGGCTTGCAATTCGTTTATTTTGTTTATTCATTTTGATCTGTTTTGTTGTAGTTTTATGTTGAGTCATACTCATGTAAATGGTTATATTTGGATCTGATTTTGATTTTGTTTATTATTTTTGATTACTTTTTGATTTTTTTTTTTATTAATCTTGACCTGATTTGTCCTATCCTTTTGAGCCTTGCAATTTGTTTATTTTGTTTATTCATTTAGATCTGTTTTGATGTAGTTTAATGTTATGTCATGCTTATGTAAATGGTGCTGTTTAGATCTGATTTTGATTTTGTTTATTATTTTTGATTAGTTTTTGATTTTTTATTTTATTAATATTGATCTGGTTTTTAATATCCTTTTGAGGCTTGCAATTTGTTTATTAATATTAATCTGTTTAGTTGTAGTTTTATGTTGTGTCCTACTCATGTAAATAGTTCTGTTTGGATCTGATTTTGATTTTTTTTATTAATTTTGATCAGTTTTTGATTTTTTTATTAACATTGATCTGATTTTTACTATCCTTTTGAAGCTTGCAATTTGTTTATTTTGTTTTTTCATTTTGGTCTGTTTTATTGTAGTTTTATGTTGTGTCATACTCATGTAAATGGTTCTGTTTGGATCTGATTTTGATTTTGTTTATTAATTTTGATCAGTTTTTGATTTTTTTTTTAGTAATATTGAACTAATTTTTACTATCCTTTTGAGGCTTTACATTTGTTAATTTTGTTTATTGATTTTGATCTGTTTTGTTGTAGTTTTTAGTTGTGTCATACTCATGTAAATGGTTCTTTTTGGATCTGATTTTGATTTTGTTTATTATTTTTGATTAGTTTTTGATTTTTTATTTATTAATATTGATCGGATTTTTCCTATCCTTTTGAGGCTTGCAATTCGTTTATTTTGTTTATTCATTTTGATCTGTTTTGTTGTAGTTTTATGTTGTGTCATACTCATGTAAATGGTTATGTTTGGATCTGATTTTGATTTTGTTTATTATTTTTGATTACTTTTTGATTTTTTTTTTATTAATCTTTATCTGATTTTTCCTATCCTTTTGAGCCTTGCAATTTGTTTATTTTGTTTATTCATTTAGATATGTTTTGATGTAGTTTAATGTTATGTCATGCTTATGTAAATGGTTCTGTTTAGATCTGATTTTGATTTTTTTTATTATTTTTGATTAGTTTTTGATTTTTTATTTTATTAATATTGGTCTGATTTTTACTATCTTTTTTAGGCTTGCAATTTGTTTATTAATTTTAATCTGTTTTGTTGTAGTTTTATGTTGTGTCCTACTCATGTAAATAGTTTTGTTTGGATCTGTTTTTGATTTTTTTTTATTAATTTTGATTAGTTTTTGATTTTTTTTATTAATACTGATCTGATTTTTAATATCCTTTTGAGTCTTTACATTTGTTTATTTTGTTTATTCATTTTGATCTGTTTTTTTGTAGTTTTATGTTGTGTCATACTCATGTAAATGGTTCTGTTTGGATCTGATTTTGATTTTGTTTTTTAATTTTGATCAGTTTTTGATTTTTTTTTAGTAATATTGAACTAATTTTTACTATCCTTTTGAGGCTTAACATTTGTTAATTTTGTTTATTGATTTTGATCTGTTTTGTTGTAGTTTTTAGTTGTGTCATATTCATGTAAATGGTTCTTTTTGGATCTTATTTTGATTTTGTTTATTATTTTTGATTAGTTTTTGATTTTTTATTTATTAATATTGATCGGATTTTTCCTATCCTTTTGAGGCTTGCAATTCGTTTATTTTGTTTATTCATTTTGATCTGTTTTGTTGTAGTTTTATGTTGTGTCTTACTCATGTAAATGGTTATGTTTGGATCTGATTTTGATTTTTTTATTATTTTTGATTACTTTTTGATTTTTTTTTTATTAATCTTGATCTGATTTTTCCTATCCTTTTGAGGCTTGCAATTTGTTTATTTTGTTTATTCATTTTGAATAGTTTTGATGTAGTTTAATGTTATGTCATGCTTATGTAAATGGTTCTGTTTAGATCTGATTTTGATTTTGTTTATTATTTTTGATTAGTTTTTGATTTTTTATTTTATTAATATTGATCTGATTTTTACTATCCTTTTGAGGCTTGCAATTTGTTTATTAATATTAATCTGTTTCGTTGTAGTTTTATGTTGTGTCCTACTCATGTAAATAGTTCTGTTTGGATCTGATTTTGATTTTTTTCATTAATTTTGATCAGTTTTTGATTTTTTTATTAACATTGATCTGATTTTTACTATCCTTTTGAAGCTTGCAATTTGTTTATTTTGTTTATTCATTTTGGTCTGTTTTATTGTAGTTTTATGTTGTGTCATACTCATGTAAATGGTTCTGTTTGGATCTGATTTTGATTTTGTTTATTAATTTTGATCAGTTTTTGATTTTTTTTTTTTTAGTAATATTGAACTAATTTTTACTATCCTTTTGAGGCTTTACATTTGTTAATTTTGTTTATTGATTTTGATCTGTTTTGTAGTAGTTTTTAGTTGTGTCATACTCATGTAAATGGTTCTTTTTGGATCTGATTTTTATTTTGTTTATTATTTTTGATTAGTTTTTGATTTTTTATTTATTAATATTGATCGGATTTTTCCTATCCTTTTGAGGCTTGCAATTCGTTTATTTTGTTTATTCATTTTGATCTGTTTTGTTGTAGTTTTATGTTGTGTCATACTCATGTAATTGGTTATGTTTGGATCTGATTTTGATTTTGTTTATTATTTTTGATTACTTTTTGATTTTTTTTTATTAATCTTGATCTGATTTTTCCTATCCTTTTGAGCCTTGCAATTTGTTTATTTTGTTTATTCATTTAGATCTGTTTTGATGTAGTTTAATGTTATGTCATGCTTATGTAAATGGGTCTGTTTAGATCTGATTTTGATTTTGTTTATTATTTTTGATTAGTTTTTGATTTTTTATTTTATTAATATTGATCTGGTTTTTACTATCCTTTTGAGGCTTGCAATTTGTTTATTAATATTAATCTGTTTCGTTGTAGTTTTATGTTGTGTCCTACTCATGTAAATAGTTCTGTTTGGATCTGATTTTGATTTTTTTTATTAATTTTGATCAGTTTTTGATTTTTTTATTAACATTGATCTGATTTTTACTATCCTTTTGAAGCTTGCAATTTGTTTATTTTGTTTATTCATTTTGGTCTGTTTTATTGTAGTTTTATGTTGTGTCATACTCATGTAAATGGTTCTGTTTGGATCTGATTTTGATTTTGTTTATTAATTTTGATCAGTTTTTGATTTTTTTTTAGTAATATTGAACTAATTTTTACTATCCTTTTGAGGCTTTACATTTGTTAATTTTGTTTATTGATTTTGATCTGTTTTGTTGTAGTTTTTAGTTGTGTCATACTAATGTAAATGGTTCTTTTTGGATCTGATTTTGATTTTGTTTATTATTTTTGATTAGTTTTTGATTTTTTATTTATTAATATTGATCGGATTTTTCCTATCCTTTTGAGGCTTGCAATTCGTTTATTTTGTTTATTCATTTTGATCTGTTTTGTTGTAGTTTTATGTTGAGTCATACTCATGTAAATGGTTATATTTGGATCTGATTTTGATTTTGTTTATTATTTTTGATTACTTTTTGATTTTTTTTTTTATTAATCTTGACCTGATTTGTCCTATCCTTTTGAGCCTTGCAATTTGTTTATTTTGTTTATTCATTTAGATCTGTTTTGATGTAGTTTAATGTTATGTCATGCTTATGTAAATGGTGCTGTTTAGATCTGATTTTGATTTTGTTTATTATTTTTGATTAGTTTTTGATTTTTTATTTTATTAATATTGATCTGGTTTTTAATATCCTTTTGAGGCTTGCAATTTGTTTATTAATATTAATCTGTTTAGTTGTAGTTTTATGTTGTGTCCTACTCATGTAAATAGTTCTGTTTGGATCTGATTTTGATTTTTTTTATTAATTTTGATCAGTTTTTGATTTTTTTATTAACATTGATCTGATTTTTACTATCCTTTTGAAGCTTGCAATTTGTTTATTTTGTTTTTTCATTTTGGTCTGTTTTATTGTAGTTTTATGTTGTGTCATACTCATGTAAATGGTTCTGTTTGGATCTGATTTTGATTTTGTTTATTAATTTTGATCAGTTTTTGATTTTTTTTTTAGTAATATTGAACTAATTTTTACTATCCTTTTGAGGCTTTACATTTGTTAATTTTGTTTATTGATTTTGATCTGTTTTGTTGTAGTTTTTAGTTGTGTCATACTCATGTAAATGGTTCTTTTTGGATCTGATTTTGATTTTGTTTATTATTTTTGATTAGTTTTTGATTTTTTATTTATTAATATTGATCGGATTTTTCCTATCCTTTTGAGGCTTGCAATTCGTTTATTTTGTTTATTCATTTTGATCTGTTTTGTTGTAGTTTTATGTTGTGTCATACTCATGTAAATGGTTATGTTTGGATCTGATTTTGATTTTGTTTATTATTTTTGATTACTTTTTGATTTTTTTTTTATTAATCTTTATCTGATTTTTCCTATCCTTTTGAGCCTTGCAATTTGTTTATTTTGTTTATTCATTTAGATATGTTTTGATGTAGTTTAATGTTATGTCATGCTTATGTAAATGGTTCTGTTTAGATCTGATTTTGATTTTTTTTATTATTTTTGATTAGTTTTTGATTTTTTATTTTATTAATATTGGTCTGATTTTTACTATCTTTTTTAGGCTTGCAATTTGTTTATTAATTTTAATCTGTTTTGTTGTAGTTTTATGTTGTGTCCTACTCATGTAAATAGTTTTGTTTGGATCTGTTTTTGATTTTTTTTTATTAATTTTGATTAGTTTTTGATTTTTTTTATTAATACTGATCTGATTTTTAATATCCTTTTGAGTCTTTACATTTGTTTATTTTGTTTATTCATTTTGATCTGTTTTTTTGTAGTTTTATGTTGTGTCATACTCATGTAAATGGTTCTGTTTGGATCTGATTTTGATTTTGTTTTTTAATTTTGATCAGTTTTTGATTTTTTTTTAGTAATATTGAACTAATTTTTACTATCCTTTTGAGGCTTAACATTTGTTAATTTTGTTTATTGATTTTGATCTGTTTTGTTGTAGTTTTTAGTTGTGTCATATTCATGTAAATGGTTCTTTTTGGATCTTATTTTGATTTTGTTTATTATTTTTGATTAGTTTTTGATTTTTTATTTATTAATATTGATCGGATTTTTCCTATCCTTTTGAGGCTTGCAATTCGTTTATTTTGTTTATTCATTTTGATCTGTTTTGTTGTAGTTTTATGTTGTGTCTTACTCATGTAAATGGTTATGTTTGGATCTGATTTTGATTTTTTTATTATTTTTGATTACTTTTTGATTTTTTTTTTATTAATCTTGATCTGATTTTTCCTATCCTTTTGAGGCTTGCAATTTGTTTATTTTGTTTATTCATTTTGAATAGTTTTGATGTAGTTTAATGTTATGTCATGCTTATGTAAATGGTTCTGTTTAGATCTGATTTTGATTTTGTTTATTATTTTTGATTAGTTTTTGATTTTTTATTTTATTAATATTGATCTGATTTTTACTATCCTTTTGAGGCTTGCAATTTGTTTATTAATATTAATCTGTTTCGTTGTAGTTTTATGTTGTGTCCTACTCATGTAAATAGTTCTGTTTGGATCTGATTTTGATTTTTTTCATTAATTTTGATCAGTTTTTGATTTTTTTATTAACATTGATCTGATTTTTACTATCCTTTTGAAGCTTGCAATTTGTTTATTTTGTTTATTCATTTTGGTCTGTTTTATTGTAGTTTTATGTTGTGTCATATTCATGTAAATGGTTCTGTTTGGATCTGATTTTGATTTTGTTTATTAATTTTGATCAGTTTTTGATTTTTTTTTTTTTAGTAATATTGAACTAATTTTTACTATCCTTTTGAGGCTTTACATTTGTTAATTTTGTTTATTGATTTTGATCTGTTTTGTAGTAGTTTTTAGTTGTGTCATACTCATGTAAATGGTTCTTTTTGGATCTGATTTTTATTTTGTTTATTATTTTTGATTAGTTTTTGATTTTTTATTTATTAATATTGATCGGATTTTTCCTATCCTTTTGAGGCTTGCAATTCGTTTATTTTGTTTATTCATTTTGATCTGTTTTGTTGTAGTTTTATGTTGTGTCATACTCATGTAATTGGTTATGTTTGGATCTGATTTTGATTTTGTTTATTATTTTTGATTACTTTTTGATTTTTTTTTATTAATCTTGATCTGATTTTTCCTATCCTTTTGAGCCTTGCAATTTGTTTATTTTGTTTATTCATTTAGATCTGTTTTGATGTAGTTTAATGTTATGTCATGCTTATGTAAATGGGTCTGTTTAGATCTGATTTTGATTTTGTTTATTATTTTTGATTAGTTTTTGATTTTTTATTTTATTAATATTGATCTGGTTTTTACTATCCTTTTGAGGCTTGCAATTTGTTTATTAATATTAATCTGTTTCGTTGTAGTTTTATGTTGTGTCCTACTCATGTAAATAGTTCTGTTTGGATCTGATTTTGATTTTTTTTATTAATTTTGATCAGTTTTTGATTTTTTTATTAACATTGATCTGATTTTTACTATCCTTTTGAAGCTTGCAATTTGTTTATTTTGTTTATTCATTTTGGTCTGTTTTATTGTAGTTTTATGTTGTGTCATACTCATGTAAATGGTTCTGTTTGGATCTGATTTTGATTTTGTTTATTAATTTTGATCAGTTTTTGATTTTTTTTTAGTAATATTGAACTAATTTTTACTATCCTTTTGAGGCTTTACATTTGTTAATTTTGTTTATTGATTTTGATCTGTTTTGTTGTAGTTTTTAGTTGTGTCATACTAATGTAAATGGTTCTTTTTGGATCTGATTTTGATTTTGTTTATTATTTTTGATTAGTTTTTGATTTTTTATTTATTAATATTGATCGGATTTTTCCTATCCTTTTGAGGCTTGCAATTCGTTTATTTTGTTTATTCATTTTGATCTGTTTTGTTGTAGTTTTATGTTGAGTCATACTCATGTAAATGGTTATATTTGGATCTGATTTTGATTTTGTTTATTATTTTTGATTACTTTTTGATTTTTTTTTTTATTAATCTTGACCTGATTTGTCCTATCCTTTTGAGCCTTGCAATTTGTTTATTTTGTTTATTCATTTAGATCTGTTTTGATGTAGTTTAATGTTATGTCATGCTTATGTAAATGGTGCTGTTTAGATCTGATTTTGATTTTGTTTATTATTTTTGATTAGTTTTTGATTTTTTATTTTATTAATATTGATCTGGTTTTTAATATCCTTTTGAGGCTTGCAATTTGTTTATTAATATTAATCTGTTTAGTTGTAGTTTTATGTTGTGTCCTACTCATGTAAATAGTTCTGTTTGGATCTGATTTTGATTTTTTTTATTAATTTTGATCAGTTTTTGATTTTTTTATTAACATTGATCTGATTTTTACTATCCTTTTGAAGCTTGCAATTTGTTTATTTTGTTTTTTCATTTTGGTCTGTTTTATTGTAGTTTTATGTTGTGTCATACTCATGTAAATGGTTCTGTTTGGATCTGATTTTGATTTTGTTTATTAATTTTGATCAGTTTTTGATTTTTTTTTTAGTAATATTGAACTAATTTTTACTATCCTTTTGAGGCTTTACATTTGTTAATTTTGTTTATTGATTTTGATCTGTTTTGTTGTAGTTTTTAGTTGTGTCATACTCATGTAAATGGTTCTTTTTGGATCTGATTTTGATTTTGTTTATTATTTTTGATTAGTTTTTGATTTTTTATTTATTAATATTGATCGGATTTTTCCTATCCTTTTGAGGCTTGCAATTCGTTTATTTTGTTTATTCATTTTGATCTGTTTTGTTGTAGTTTTATGTTGTGTCATACTCATGTAAATGGTTATGTTTGGATCTGATTTTGATTTTGTTTATTATTTTTGATTACTTTTTGATTTTTTTTTTATTAATCTTTATCTGATTTTTCCTATCCTTTTGAGCCTTGCAATTTGTTTATTTTGTTTATTCATTTAGATATGTTTTGATGTAGTTTAATGTTATGTCATGCTTATGTAAATGGTTCTGTTTAGATCTGATTTTGATTTTTTTTATTATTTTTGATTAGTTTTTGATTTTTTATTTTATTAATATTGGTCT
>NC_080057.1:4471860-4489020 GCF_026212465.1 Amaranthus tricolor | reverse complement strand
AATGACATCTAAACCATCTCTCACAATCAAGTTAAGAATGTGAGCACTACACCTCATATGCAAAAAATCTCCACTCAACATTAAAGAACTACTTTCTAATTTATCCATCAAGACATTCATCATTGCATCATTTGTGGTAGCATTATCAACAACAATAGAAGAGATTTTATTTTCCAAGGTGAATTGGGAAAAACAATCCAATAATATCTTGGCAAGAACCCCTTTGTTATGTGGGTATGGAACATAACAAAACCTAAACAAAATTCACACACCAACATGGATTCAAAATTAAATAAAATTCACATAACTTGGCAATGAAATTTAAATGAAAGGAAAATAAATTACCTTAGGGTTCTATTATGTAAAACCCATTCTTCATCAATGAAATGTGACGTCACAGCCATATAACCTTTTTTTTGAGTAGAGGCGGTCCACATGTCAGTTGTTATTGCAATTCTACCCTCATTACGCTCAAGCAAGACTTTAAGAGAGCTCCTCTCGGTGTTGTACGTTTTTATCACATCATTTTTCAATGTGTTTCTCGAAATCATCTTAAAGTTGTCATTTAAACTCCTCACAAAGTTTCTAAAACCTATATGGTCAACCATTGATAAAGGATACTCATGCATTACCACCATTTTCATCAATTCTTTCCTTGATACTTCTTGATCAAAAACCACTTTCTTTGGCTTTTCATTAACTGCTAAGTAAGTAGATCCATCGATTTCTCTTTTCACTTTTAATTGTGATTGATTAGATGCAAGGTTTAAATGTCTACTTGAACATGTTTTTTTAGCATGTTTAAGAAGATGTGAAGTTCCACTACTTCCTTTGTAGGAAAGTATTTTCTTACAAGTCTTACATTTTGTCATTTGTACACCATTTACATGTACAAGATCAAAATAAGTCCATGCTTCTGAAGTTAATTTCTTACTTTTAGCACTACTTTGTTCAGTAGATTCATTCTGAACATCAACATTACCCTCAAATTCCCCATATGATTCATGAATATGATGCTCAATAGGTTGACTAGAAGCACCATCAATTCCATCATTTTGATTATCCATTTGCTCAACTTAACAATACACTGTGATAAATTTACTAGTCATCATCAATCACTAAACTCAAATACATCAACAAAAATCAAAATTTACCATTGAACTCAACATAAATCAACATAAATCAAGCACCAAACTCAAATACATCAACATTAATCAACCACTAAACACAATTAAACTCAAATACATCAACATTAATCAACCATTAAACACAATTAAACTCAAATACATCAACATTAATCAACCACTAAACACAACTAAACTCAAATACATCAACATAAATCAAAATTTACCATTGAACTCCACATAAATCAACATAAATCAAGCACCAAACTTAAATAAATCAACCACTAAACTCAACATTAGACATATATCTACTACTCAACATAAATCAAAAGTAATGTAGGAAAAAAAAAAAAAAAAAAAAAACTAGGTTTTGCATTTCGAAAATCGAAACCTGCTGCTGCTGGGCCGCTGTCTGTATGGCCGCTGGCTGAGCTGAGGGTCGATGCAGATTGCAGAGCAGAGGGAGACTTGAAGTCTGGAGAGTGGAGAGGATGGCTGCTGGCCTGCTGCGGCTGTGCGGCACTGGAGAAGAAGAGATTAGAAAACGTAGGTAGGGTTCTTAACTTGAAGTCTGGACTGGAGAGGATGACTTGCAGTGCTGCGGTTCAAAAGAGTATTGAATAATGAATTAATGATATTGATATAAAAAAAAAAAAAAAAAAAATTTTAAAAAAACGGATCCTTTAGATCCGCGGGTCCGGATCTGGGTATTTTTCCCAGACCCGGACCCGGACCCGTGAAATTACATAGGACCCATATCCGACCCGGATCCGACAGGTCTATATTTTTATGACCCAGATCCGTGAAAACGGATACGGATCCACGGATCCGGGTCGGGTCCAGTACCCATTGCCATCCCTAGCCTTTGCAACTCTAAGGTCGATACCAAATTCGTCCTGGGTCCCTTGGGAAACTTCCTATATCTGACGCTTTCCCCTCGTGGTCCTTCCAACAAAACTCTCTGCTCTCTGCATTCAATAGTGGCCTTATACCTTCCCAGCCAATCCATCCCCAAAATTACTTCTAAACCTTCCATGTCTAACTCATACAAGTCGCTAGGAAAGACAACCTTTCCTATCCTCAAGGGTACATCCCTATACAGTTTTTCACAACTGTACAATTTTCCCGATGGTACAGCCACCGTATAAGAAACTTTTTCAAAGGTCTCCAAATTCAACTCGTTTACCTTACTCTTTGCAAGAAATGAGCATGTAGCTCCTGAATCAAACAATACATTCACAGCTATAGAATGAATGGCGAATGTACCTGTAACCACATCTGTCGCCTGGTTAGCTTCTCTTGCACTGACCGCAGATACCCTTCCGCTCGCCGGCTGTACCTTATTTCCTCCCACCTGATTTCCCCCGCGCTGCATTTCTGACCCTTATACTCGATTTCCATCTACCCGGCCTTGCCCGCTATAAAAAGGTCGCTGGAACCTCTGACCAGCATTGCCACGATTTCCATTCCCGTGCTGTTGGCTGGCTTGACTACCAGCGTTGTTTAAATTTTGTTGCCGGTTGTGACCACTCGGATGTTGACTTCTACCCCCTTTCTTTATGTAGCATTCAAACTCTCTATGCCCCCTTTTGTGGCAAAAGTTACATTCGATCATATTTCCTTCACAATCTTTTGCCGGATGATTTTTCTTGCACCTCTTACAGAAATACTTCCTCTCATTGCCATCTCGGTCCAATAATGGCTTAGCAGGCTTCACGTCGTTCCTAATTCCTGAATTCGAATTAGACCCGCCTCCCTGAAAATTTCCAAAATTCCTTGCTTTCTTCTGATAAAAGCCCGACATATTCTCCAATGCCTAGCCAGAAACTTCTTTCCTTTTCTCAGGGACATTACCCTTCTCTCTTTCCTTTTCTTTCCTCAAAATATTCCATATTTGTGACGCTCGCTTATACATCTGTTCCAGTGTGTTATATCGGTCACTCTCAATATGTTTTTGAATATCGAAAGATAATCCTAACTCAAAACGTTGCATCTTTTTCTCCTCAGTGGGTACATCATCAGGGCAATACTTGAGGTATTCCATAAATTTGTGATAATATTCGTCTACCGTCATACTACCCATTTCCAATCGCGCAAACTCGTTCGACTTATCCTTTCTAACATGTAGCGGATAAAATTTCTCTCGCATAGCCCTTTTGAACAAATCCCAACCAAAGTCTCCCTCAGCTTGCTCTAATAACCCCGATCTACTGTTTGCCCACCAGTAGTCGGCTTCTCCCACCAAATAAAAGGCAGCTTGATTGACTTTTAATTCTTCTGGGCACTCTACTACATCGAAAAGTTTGTCAAATTCTCTTAACCAAAGTTCTAGTTCTGATGGTTCCCCCTTACCATCGAAGGTCGAGGGTTTGCTCTGGCTAATCCTTTTGCTCATTTCTGAGGCTAACTCTGACAAAGACTTCTCTCGGGGTGCACTTACATTTGTTAACGCTTTCACCAGATTTCTTATCGTACGGTTAGCATCACTTCGAGACAGTCTCTTCCTAGAAATTGGAGGCATCTTCTGCAAGCGAAAGAAAGGTACAAATCAAAAGAAAGTCCTAAGATTCGTAACCTTTAGAGAAAGAACAAGGTTTACCGGGTAAGCCTAACAGTCGTTTACTTGTTTGTTTATCCCTAAATATATATACATATGTATAGGTATTATTATTATCATTACTAACGTTATTTTTTTTTTTTTACTGTTATTGTTATTATTATTATATACATATATATATATATATATATATATATATATATATATATATATATATATATATATATATATATATATATATATATATATATATATATATATATATATATATATATATATATATATATATATATATATATATATATATATATATATATATATATATATATTTTGAGTTGAATTGCTTACAAAGGGAGAACCACATATATAATACACGAACTTACAACACCAAAAGAAACAGTAAACACACTTCAATATTTTATAGATATCTTTTGATACATCAAAAGTTGTTTCATACAAGAGTTTACATTATTACCTTATCGTTTATTTGATTAAAAAGATACAACTTAAAAATATCTCAAAGAAAGATGCGAAAACAAAACAAAAAGGAATAGAACATCTAGCGCCAAGCATCCCAAGTGTCAGCACCCTCATCGTAACTTGCTATATCGAAGTCCTCATCATCCCCGTCTTCTCCAGAATCAGAGCTGGAATCTGAATACGATCCTTCTGATTCACTACCACTATCTCTGGGGCTGCTTAATGGTACATCCTCTACTTCCTCTTCAGGATCTTCCTCATCAGACCACCCCCTATCAAACCCAACCTCAAAGCCATATAAGTCGTAATGCGATCCCCAGTTCTCTCTCTCATCATCATCGCTGGAAATTTCTATATAAGTAGGCGGTTCACGACTAGGCTCCCACATCTCAATATCACTCTCTGCCTGAGCCTCGGTTTCCACCTGTGGGGAATCAGGAAGAACCCGCTCCCTTAATGGTTCCATGGTCACATTGGTGCCGCCCGATACTGGAGACTCGCCCTTCCTCTCAGGTGCTACACTCTTCCTAGATTCAGACAAACGATGTAACCTATTTAGGTCCAAATCTAGATCGTAACATATTCTATTGGCTTTTTCCTTAACCATAAGCATCCTCTCCCTATAGTCTTGGACACTTTCACCACTCCTTATTTTCCATATGTCAGCGTTGGAGACTTCCCTCCAGACAGTTTCAAGGTCAAACATCGGTACCTCTCTCGAGTCACTGGGGGTGTGTGGGCCCATAGGTGTCTTTCCCGTATACATATTCCTGAACATATACACATAACGAAAAGGAATCAAGTAAGAAAATTGTTAACTAAGGACACCTAGACACTTTATAACCCTAATGGTCCAAAGCCAGCTACATCACAACAAACACATTCAATGTTTTTTTTTTTTTTTTTTTTTTTTTTTTATCACCTTCGACCATCCCCCATCTCTCATTCCTAAGGTCTGATATTCCTTTAGCTCCTAGGGAACGTTGGCTCTGATACCAATTGTAACAGCCCGGTTCAGTGACCCGGAAATATCATGTGAGAACATGAATCCGGCTCACAAACGGACGCAAGAAAACTCATCTTTACTCGGATCGTCAACGTTCCAACGGTAAAGGAATATGGTCAACAAAGTAAACAACGCCAAACAAACAAAACAAACAAATCAGCGGAAGTCTTTACATACAACTCGAGAGCCCACCGGCCTCTAGACTAACTAAAATTGTACGAGATAAAAAGAAAACATCATAAACTTTGGTTACATAAACTGAGTTATTTAGACTCATTACAAAGTAAGTCTAGACTTGATAGTTACGGGTTCTAAGCTGAATTCTCACTCCAGCCCCCCTCCTGCAGTTAACCTGCTGCACGTCGTATGATAACACGTAGCAGGATCCAAAGAACAACCAATACACGTCAGAGACTTCATACATATACTAAACAGGTTGAATACAAGCATTGTGTTTACCCTAGCATGCAAAGGCTCTATTTTGTAATCTTTATTCATTATTTCCAACCTTGTAACGTTGCCCGTCCTGTTCGGGTCGTACAAGTCATATTCCAAATTTGTTTTGGTGGAATACACTTGGGAGAGCAAATCCCAAGGCAACCACCTACCTAAGACGTTGCCCGTCCTGTTCGGGTCGCCAAAGGCTAAGTATGCATACCCCCATGGTGACCATAAAGATCCCTGAATGCCATGGGAAAAATAGTTGATAGTTTTCCAATTTATTTGTTAACCCTTTTGGGTAACATATCCATAAATTCTCAATTTCCACATAATTATTTCATATTATTTGAGGTGTCTAATCCTTATGTGATTACGATGCCTTGATTAGGAATAAAACAACATTACTTGCACAACCATATAAACAGTATGGTCTAAGCGTATACCTTTGAACGTTGCAAACACACGTTGTTCAAGCACAATTAAAATTTCGCCCTCTTATGAAACGAGGTCCTAAATAACATAAAACGATCACGTATTAGACCGCGTTTACACATTAAATCCACTCAATACCATTAAGATATCACTAAGACTTGATAATTTCAAATGTTTTCATCAAACTCCCAATAGTTCCAAATTTTACATTCTGACCAGAAACTTTTATGACCATTTCGGACAGTTTAGAAAATTCAAATTAAAAATCCGACTTCACCGCTGCGTCCGGAACGCATCAATTATCTTGGGTACCAAATTTCATAATTTCTAGCATCCGATTACTATTTTTAATTATTTTAAGCGTTTTAACGAGTTTTAAAACGCATCGGTTAAATAAAACAACAACGAAACACACCCAATACTCGGATCGGGGCGCCACTACCGAGGCAGCAGTTGCTGTCCGAAATTCCTTCTACTTAAATTATTTTTATTTTATATTTTTTTTTCTATTTAAATTATTTAATCCTTTTTAAATCTCCATACCAAAATACACCTAACCAAAAACCAAATTACATTTTACTAAAATAAAACAAATAAAACCAAATCTCCTATCACACAATCCACTTGATATTTCCAGACATGTAACAATACATAAAATCCCCATCAACAATCTAAACCATCATCAAAAACATTAAACTAGCAACTTAAGATATACTCATCCACAAGATCCTTCAAGAGCAATTAAAGTTTCATAACCCATAATAATTAAATTAAGTACTTGATTCTCTTATCAAATTAAAATTTTGTAGAAAATCATATATCATCATTTTTTTTTTGAAACAAAACATATATATAAGGACAATCCTTTAAACAAATCAAATTTTGTTAAAGGATTTATAAACTCATGGATACTTACATTACTTAATTGATACACTTAAAATTTCTTTTAACAAACTAAAATCTTGCTGGAGAAATATAAATTGTAAAATAAATCCATTTTAACCTTTGAATAGACTTTATTCTTATAACAAATTTAAGCTTTGTTAAAGAATGCAAAACAAGGAAAATTTTATATAATAGAAATAGGATTTAATCCTTTTAACGAACCAATTTTATCAAATGATTATTAAAGAAAACTTATATAAAATACTCAATCCTCCTAATAAGTCATAGAATATCATCATAAAAAGAAAGAAGATTATGTAATCCCATACTAAAATTTCTTATAAATAAAAATAGTAATTAACAACTTCACTTACCCTTTGATTAGAAGATTGGATTGAGCAAAGAAAATGTTTTTTTTTTTTTCTTGAGCCGAAACCAAGAACAACAACAAGGGGAATATTTTTTTTTTCTGAATTTTTTCCTCACTAAGAAGATTGAAATGTGATTAGGAATGTGAGGAATTTAAATTGAAGCTTAAGGATTAATAGGCAATTTAATGGATGGCTTTAAGTGTCATAATTCACACTTATGAGAGGAGTTACAAAACTTCTCCCCTTACAGTTCACAACCGGCTGCCTCTTCCCCTTCCCCTATTTAATTTTTTTTATTAATTAATTAATTAAACAATTATTATACTATTGTTAAAACAGCAAGAAACGTCACGCGATAACATCGTACGCGATAAAACTTGTTACCGTTAAAATTAACCTACTTTATTACTTATAATTACCTATGTAAAATAATATAATTTAATATCACTTATTTATTTTATTTTTGTTATATTTTATTTTATTATATTTTATTTACTTTTAAACCCGATAAATTACGGGGTGTTACAAGGGTGATCGAGCTTGATTTGTGGCCGAGCAGGACGAACAAGCATGATATTGAAGTCCGGCATGGAGGGTTTGCTCTACTTGTACCTACACTTATTTCTGCTGATGAACATTATTATTTGTGAATATGATTGAAATTTTAAGGACTTACAGGACAATGACTTCTTCAGTAAAACAGATCAAATGTCTGGAAGCAATAAAAGATCATGCTTTTGCTGCATCAAAATACTCTGTCATCATTACTTTTGAAGATCACTTGAGTCCTCGACGTCAAAAGATAGCAACCCAGGCAAGTTTAGATGAATGTTACCTCAAACGAAATTGAATCCGATACGAGTATCAAAAACAAAACCAAAAAATGTTAATTTTTAAAGTTTCGGAAACATAGGAATTGTAGCTATAGTTTTATTTTAAAAAATTTAAATGGTAAAAAAGATTAGAAAAGAAAATAACTGAAAGAAATGATAAGAAACAAATGAAAAGAAAGGCTTTAATATTAATAACTAGTATATATTTTTTGGCTTGAAAAAAATTATTTATGAAATTTAGTTTTGGAAACTTTAGTCAAGAATATATAGAGATTATAAACATTAAAAAAATGTTAAATCAAAATGATGTAGGCTAATTATGTTCAATAAACATGATATAGTAACATCAATTCGAATGGCCCAAAATGACAACCGTAAAATTAATGTGAATAAAACCCTATTTTTCTTTACAAATTCTTGTATGAGACGGTCTCACCGTTACATATATGCCACTTGGGTTAAATAGCCCAATAACGGAAACTTTTAGTTTATGGGCTTCTTGTTTGGAGGTCATCTCACTGTGAGACGGTCTCATTCAAGACGGACTGATTTTTCTTTGCATTCAGATGGTGAGCAACACATTTAGAGAAATGTTATATCCTGGAGTGGATTTTCTTGAATTTCCTTCACCAGAAGAATTGAAGGAAAAGATTTTGATATCAACTAAACCACCAAAAGAATCTTCAGAAAGTTTCAATGATCAAGAAAATTACGATCACAAAACCAAGGAAATCTCTGATAGATCACAGTCAATACAGGAAAATTACAGTGGAACAACTTACACAGATCCTGAGTTTGACATACCAATTAAGTTTAGCCTACAGGATGACGAGGAGGAAGAGGAAGAGGAAGAGGACGAGGACGAGGAAGGTAGTGTTCCTGAGTATAGCCACTTGATCGCGATTCATGCACTCAAGTGGCAGGATGGAGGACTCAAACATTTGTTAAAACAGAATTCTAATCGAGCTGCTCGACTCAGTATGAGCGAACAAGAGCTTGAAGTTACCGTCAAATCTCATGCAACTGATATTGTCAAGTTAGTGAACTCACTCACTCACCTCTAATTCATAGCACCCATTTGATACTAAATAGTATGTCATAACATTAAGCCTATTATAGGCCAAACTGTCAGCCGGGTTTTGGCCTGGTGTGCAAGTCGGGTTGAATCTGATAAAATTTGATCACTATTTATAGTTTCTGAACTGCCTATTACAAGTATCTTATGATTGAACAACCAGGTTTACACAGAAGAACCTACTCAGAGTATATCCGAAGGGTACACGTTTTTTGTCTTCGAATTACAATCCACTGATTGGATGGACACACGGAGCGCAAATGGTAGCATTCAACATGCAGGTTCGGTATAGAATTTCTTAATTGTTTACAGCCTCAGAAAATATGATTTGGTCCGACAGCTGAGTTTTGTTTGTGAGATTAATAGGGTTATGGGAAGCACCTATGGATCATGCAGGGGATGTTTAGAGCCAATGGTGGCTGTGGTTATGTGAAAAAACCAGATTTCATGTTAAGGAATGAGCCATTTGGTCCCAAAATTAGAACCCCAGTCAAGAAAATTTTGACGGTCATTCATCTGAAATTTCCTAAAAAAATTAGGATTATAAACTTTTATTAGAAAAAACTTACATGTTTGAATTATTATACAGGTAAAGTTGTATATGGGGGATGGATGGCATATGCAATTTCATCGAACACATTTCGACCGATTTTCTCCACCAGATTTCTTTGCCAAGGTTAGTTGAACTAATAGGTTTGCGACCTTCTTATGATAAGGGTATTGATTTGGCTTCTTTCCCATTCTCCCCAAACCCTGTGTAGGGCGGGACTCATTGGGATGATGACGATGATGAGGTTTTTAGCGCTGAATGTGTAGGTCGAAATATGGGGAGTTCCGGCTGACATAAAGAGAGAAACGACAGCAGTTATTGAAAACCAGTGGGTGCCAATGTGGAATAAGGAGTTCAAGTTCCCCTTGACAGCTCCTGAACTCGCGCTCCTAAGAATTGAAGTGCGCGATGAGGATGTAGACGGAAGGCATGGCTTTGGAGGACAGACATGCTTACCAATCTCGGAGCTGAGAACTGGAATACGAGCTGTTCCATTGTACAGCCAAAAGGGAGAGAAATATGAACATGTTAAACTTCTCATCAAATTTCAGATTTCACTGCCATGAGTATAATTATGTGTAACCTCCTTTTCTTCATTACTACAATTTCTTACCAATTACCATGTATGTTGGTGAATCATTGGTAATAAAACCAGGACTAAAACTAATATTTTCCAATGACTAATAGTTTAATACTTGTTCATTATGCTTTTACTTATTTATAACACTACCATCTTACTAAGGTACTTGTAATTATTTGAGTACCGTGATTCCGCTGCAATTTTATCATTTGCGACTTTGAGTTCTAATTTTAGGTTTTGAGTCTATAAGAGAAAACATGAAGATTGATAGCGTCTAGGTGTTCAAAGGAGCAAGGAAAGTTTAGTTTCTAAAACCTCAAAAATCTCGCTTAAAAGGAAACCACTAACGACGTGTAAAAGGAAACCACTAACGACATTAGGGTAACGAGATGCCAATGGCATCTAGAACTCAGTGAAAGGATTAGCAAAAGACTAACCTAGAATAGAGAAGCAGAAAACACCCCTCCTTCTGAACAATAGTCTTGAATGATTTTTAGAGGGGACTTGAATTTCCTAAATTACAATTAGATTATTGTTTCATTTGTATTAATACCTTGAATTAGATATTAATGGTGATGAAGTAAAAACTAAATTCAACTAGAGGATTGGCAAAATTTTCATTATATTGTTCAAACTCCGCTAATACTTGCTAGTTCAGTAGTAGACTAGGAAGGAAAAAGCAGAAACCATAGATTGATATGAGAACCTAGGAATCGTCTGATCATTCGCAGATGTATTTCCGTCACTACCCCAACAGATGACCAAGCTATTACTCCTTAGCAGAGCAGAGTGCGAGTCAAAGAGATTAAGGGCGATCTCGGAATTGTACAACGACTTTTCCAAAGGGATATTAAGTCTCTGCAACAGACAGATTACCAACTCTTTTTCTAAGTCTCCCATCCTACTTTAACACCAACACAAGACATTCCTCATCCTTCCGAAATAGAAAATTTTGATCAACTCGAGAGTATTTCCATATTGAAAAACTGAACGACAAAAAATTATAGCTAAATTAACATCAATTTTTATTACGCAACAAAACAGCAGAAGAATGAAACTGTATAATAACTAAGTTCATTTGCAAATACACAGCCACCTTCATTATTTTGCACTTCAACTACACTAACAGAAGATAAAATAAGTCTTCTACAAAGAGATCATGAATCAAACATGCCAAATCAAGCATTTCATTATGAAGAAACAGTAATGATGTTGCTTTTAAACCATTGTTTTGAATTGCTGTGTTTTGTTGTTTTGGTTTGTTACTTCTCATTTAGTTTAATCTGATTCTCTGTTGTTTCCATCTTTTAGTTTGATCACAGATCGAAACCGGTCGGGAACGATGGGTTAGCGGTGTTGAACAGCGTTTCAAGGATGTATATTGAGCTGAGCACGTAGGAATTTGTAGATTTGTATTAGGATTTTGGATAAATGTAAATTTGTTTTGGCTGTGCTGGTTATATCGGATTTGTAGAGAATTGTATGATTATCTTGTGTATTAGTTAGATGTTGGTTTTGGGATTTAGCTGAGTTAGCCAGTTTTGCCCATCTTTGGTGTACGTGTTCTTGAGTGTCTTCAAGAACCTACATCACCCCATCCATAGAAACTGATAATCCTTTTGGAGTGCAAAGGGAGAAGCGTAGAATTGAGTGAATAGGAAGCCTGGTAGTCCAGTTCTCAACATTCAATCCTAAGTGCCAATTCTTGGAATATCCTTAGTTTTGTGTATCAAATCTAATTCGTGCATAATTGCTTCAATCACCATGCATAATTGGATCATCTTGTCCACATACTTCCCCTCAAAATGGTAGAGCTAAATGTAAAATTCGATCTATTAACAACATCATGCGCACTTTACTTGCTCATGCCTCCATGCCACTCTCCTTTTGGCATCATGCTCTTAGTATGTTCACTTATCTTCTAAATATTCTTCCAAATAAAAACCTCTAAAATAAATCTCCGTTCGAAATGTTATACCATAAAATACCCGCTTATTTGCATCTTAAAGTTTTTGGATGTTTAAGCTATCTTATTTTTCCATCCACCACCATTAATAAACTCCAAAATAGTTTTACTCCTTGTGTATTCTTAGGATATCCTGCTAATCACCGTGGTTACAAATGCTATGATCTTTCTTCCAATAAAATTATTTTAAGTCATGTTATTTTTGACAAAACATCTTTTCCTTTCTCTAAACTCTAGAATCTCACGTCGTCTTCATATGAATTTTTAAAAGTAGGTCTCTCTCCTTATTTAATGGATTATCTCACTCATCAATCTACTTTGTCTACCTCACGACCCAAATTCTCAAAACCTCCCTCAATCTGACCCAAATCAAGCTCCTGTTTTGCCCTAAGATCATGCGCCCCTTCTCCCCACTATTGGCCCTATTCCTACTGGACCCCACTTACCCACCCAGACCACACAGTCCAGCCAAATCCTACTCGCTGAAGCTCTCCCCTCCAAGACATCCCAACAAACTCCTCCTCCCCTTTATCCAATACCACCCTCACTCCTACTAGACCCCAGCCCAATACCACATATCAATCCAAAATAGCCCACAAAACCAAAATATTATTCCTATAGCTACTTAAAAATGCCATAGCTGCACTTCGGGACCCTAATTGGAAATTGGCCATGTTTGATGAGTTTGATGCTTTGGTTGCGAATAAGACAGAGATTTAGTTCCAAAACCTCCTAATGTTAATGTTCTTTGTTCACTGTGGATTTTTAGACATAAAGAAAACTCTGATGGTACTTTTGAGTAACACAAAGCTTGTCTTGTTGCTAATAGTACAGGTCAACAGGTTGGTATTGATTGTAGAGAAACATATACCCCTATCATTAAGTGCGCGACGATTCACATTGTTTTCAGTTTGGCTCTATCCAAAAATTGGCCTATTCACCTGGTAGATGTCAAGAATGCATTTCTCTATAGTCATCTTGAAGAAATAGTTTACATGTATTAACTATTAGGTTTCATAGATTCCAATAACCGTAATTATATATACCGACTAAAGAAATCCCTTTATTAAAATTCGATCATACCTGAATAAATCAAATCATATTAAATCTTCGACACAGAAATACCCTAATTCAATCTTCGAGAACGGCACTACACCCTAACCACTTTGTCTTCCCCAAAAGCCTACGGACTGCCGGTTGACGAACAAAAGCCTTGCCATTCCAATTTTTACTACCCTTTTCCAGAAAATTACATAGCTTCTCCATTCCCCACCCATTTTCCTTCCTAATTCCCTCACATTTTCACGAACAGCAAGTCAGCAGGCAGTAACAATCGGCAGCGGCGCAGCAAGTCAGCAACGGTCGACAAGCTTAGCCGGAAAACTCACCGGCCAACGGCGGCAAGCCCTTCTCTTTATCACTCTCAGTTGCTAGGTAAATCAATTAGGGCTTTTAGTTTTCTTATTAGTTCTTAGGTAAAATTAGGGCTTAGAAAAAAGGTTTTTTTTTTTTTATTATTATTATTTTTTATCTGGGTTATGAGTATTTCTAAATTTTATCTTTTTCAGATTAGTTTTGTTTCCTTTAAATTTTCAGCTGCAAGGATGAAGTTTTTTAGGATTGCAATTCGATCTGTTAGTGATGGATTTTATCATCGTCAACTTAATCGGACAATGATTTTTAAGACCCTTTCAACTGATTCAAAGTCGGGTAAATCATTTTTTTGTTTGAGATTTTTTGTCGTTTATTGCATTTTCCCCATTAATTTCCGTTCCAATAAATTATTGATTATTTTGCTAATGAACTTTCCCATTGTTTTCAATTTTTATGAGCAACTAAATGTTCTGCTAGAATTTTGTTCTTAAAAAATTTGAAGCTCAGTGGGTGTATGCAGAATTGTTCTGTAATTTACAGCTTTTGATGTAGAACTTGTGTCCATAGTGAGCAATATTGTATCGTTCATGGTAACAATCACGAAACAACTTTCCGAGGTATAGCTCGCTGATTTCTCGGCTATATATCGGTTGCGTTGATTTAAAAAACCTTGTGGCACGGTGATAGAGGCGATATTTTGCACTATGATTGTGTCATAGGCTTATAGTAGTTTGGCATGGTTTCGGAAATAGCTAAGATATAGGATTTTGAATGACATGCTAAGAGTTTAAGAAATGCAGCATCAGAAATCTGTGTTTCCCTGATCTAGTTGGTGCAATATTAGTATTAGGGTTGGATTTGAACTTATTTGTCTTGATTTCAGTTTGTTTAACACTTTAAAGCTCAGTTCTGGTCTGTTCAATACTTTTAAGTACGTATTTGCAGCTGGATACACCACAGTAGACCTTAATAAATTAACATTAAAACACCTTGTTATTCTCTTCAATCTTGGTTTTAGATGTTCTCAAAGACATTTTTTTTATTTATTTGAAATCAATTGAATGAAAAATTACCCTTGGTACATGGAGCACCTAGTATAAGATGAAGTTGTATCATCAATTGGTTGTGTGAAGTATGGACTATGAAGTTAACATATCAAAATTAAGAGGATTATTACTAGTTCCATTAAAGGTGCACTTGATTTATGTGTATTTTCATGGTGTGAACTGTGAAGTGATCAAAAGCTTTTCTTGTTTAATATTTTGTAGTTGTCAACTTGTGAATTGAACTTAAATAGCCTTTGTTGGAACTTATTTGATCTTTTAGAACTTTTACCTGAATTCTCTTTAATTAGTTCAATCACTATATAGTAAGGAACGGAGGGGAGGGAAAAGAAGGGGAGTGAGTGAGAAGGAAAGAGAAGTACAATGTTTGGAATGAATAATAATTTGAAGTATTTGAAAGGAGGAGCAATGGAGGTTGAGGTTTTTATCTTTTTTTCATGGTTTGACTTTGGTTAGATTGGGCCAAGGAAAAGATGAGTAAGGTCTTTTAATTATAAATAAAATTTTAAGGGTGGGAAGGTTTATAAGGAAAACCAATTGTAGAGAGAGAGAAATTTCAAAAGGGTGAAGTTTTAAGGAAGCAAATGTTGCTTTAAAATATATTAATGACATTATAGTCGTGAGAAAATATGGAAAAATGTGCTCTTGAGTGTGTGAATTTATATAAAAGGTATGCTCAATAGAAGGCCTTAAACCAATTTTCTGTCTTATGTTGGTTGCAGTCAATAGCAAAAGAGAGCTAAATGATAGTTGTAGCCTTTAGTAATTTTGCCAAATCCTAAGTACAAATTTTTAGTAGAGTTGTTTCTAATTGCATAACGATTGTTATCCGGTAATAGAAAAGGGACTCCTTGCACCCTATATCTTATATTTCTCAACTTTTTATCTTTTTCTTTTAAGCATGCATGTGTCATTTTTAGAACTGTATATCAGAATTTATCCCTTTTTGGACTTATATGAACTCGTTTGAATGTATCCAAAATTCCAAACTTATTTCTCTTGAAAAAAAGTTTAAGGTTGACTTAACACCCTTTCTTATTTTTTTTCAATGATGCATCTACATCAAAGCATTACAAGAACATTTCATTACCCTAATGCATAGTGTAAAAATGTGGTAACTGCTGCAATTGTGGTTACGGAATGATTGTACAATAGCGGGAGTGATGCAGTAATCATAATACTTAGATATCGGTCGAAACCATAATACACCTTTGCAATGCAGGAAATATATGTTCGTTTATTTTGGAAACCTTTACAACATGACCAATGCGATTCAATGCAATGCAATGTAGCCTTGTTTTTATACTATGCCTAAATAGTTTATTTTGGGGGAAGTCAGATGTATGTAATTTTACTCTTGTTAGTGACAAGATAAACAAAAAGGTTATTTTTGATTGACCATCGATAGCAAACATCATATGTAACCTCACATATATAAGAAGTGCACATGATTTTTTGATGCAGGTATCTTAGTTTTTTGATGTTAGCTTAAGCTTAATCATGTCCTGATAGTTTACATGATTTCCATAGGTCATGACAATGATGAGAATCAGAATGACAAATCATTTGCTGATGACTTTGCAAACCGCATATTTGGTGAAAGTTTGGAAGAAAGTCCTCTTTATCGAAAACTTGAGAAAATTGAGAAGAATCGGTCTTGGGGTATGTTTTCCAATATTGGTGATAGTTTTGAAGATAGCATGAAGGAGGCAGCTACATATTTTGAGTTTGACCGAAATGAGATCAACCAAGAAGATTTTTCTTATAGAGCAGACATGAATTTCAGGACTGGTATGACATATACCCCTGAGGTATGTAGCTGAATTTTCTAGAGTCAAGACCTGTGTAATGCTGATACTGCAGCTAAGCTGTTAAGTTAGCTGCTGGCCAGCTTCTGGCCAGCTGCTTGTTTACTCTAGTATATTAGTGTATGTCTATCCTCTGATATCTACTCCCAAAAATAGTATCATGAGCTAATGATTTATAGATTTGGTTACATTATTTTCCGTAGGGTTGTTGCTGCCTTTCTGTTAACATTTGATCAACAGCTGTGAAATTTTCACTATCATGAGCTTACACTTGTCCTTGGTCCTATAATTACTCCAATTCGTTATTTTAAAACCTTCACATGGATATACTTGAGTCTTTTGGGAATGACGTATATTGAAATTTGGTTGCAATGGTAGAATCCAACACTTGGAAAAATACATATTATCATCCCTCATAGCCAAGTTTGATTGATTGATCAATAGTGTTCATCCTTATGTTTTTCTTGCCTTCACTGAATATGTTACGGTAAATATGGCTGTGTTGAAAATTTTTCACTCAATCAATTTTATTGTTTGCAGGATCTAAATCTTAGGAAGCCTGGAAGTTGGAGACCTAGCAAAAAATCCGAGTTTCATGTAACTTCAGATGAGGT